>NW_026605683.1:0-11372 GCF_945859685.1 Eupeodes corollae | reverse complement strand
ACATGTCAAGTATCTATTTTGAAGTCTTGATCGATTTTGGGGGTTGGGAAGGATCAGGTGATGGTTTTGGGTGTGATTTGATTTTCGTCTAGAACATCAAAAATCCTTCAGGATGCTCCAAAATGACTCATCTATATCTATAATGATAGATCTTGATTAGGAGTATCTTTTTCTAGTACATGTCAAGTATCTATTTTGAAGTCTTGATCGATTTTGGGGTGGGGAAGGATCAGGTGATGGTTTTGGGTGTGATTTGATTTTCGTCTAGAACATCAAAAATCCTTCAGGATGCTCCAAAATGACTCATCTATATCTATAATGATAGATCTTGATTAGGAGTATCTTTTTCTAGTACATGTCAAGTATCTATTTTGAAGTCTTGATCGATTTTGGGGGTTGGGAAGGATCAGGTGATGGTTTTGGGTGTGATTTGATTTTCGTCTAGAACATCAAAAATCCTTCAGGATGCTCCAAAATGACTCATCTATATCTATAATGATAGATCTTGATTAGGAGTATCTTTTTTCTAGTACATGTCAAGTATCTATTTGAAGTCTTGATCGATTTTGGGGGTTGGGAAGGATCAGGTGATGGTTGTGGGTGTGATTTGATTTTCGTCTAGAACATCAAAAATCCTTCAGGATGCTCCAAAATGACTCATCTATATCTATAATGATAGATCTTGATTAGGAGTATCTTTTTCTAGTACATGTCAAGTATCTATTTTGAAGTCTTGATCGATTTTAGGGGGTTGGGAAGGATCAGGTGATGGTTTTGGGTGTGATTTGATTTTCGTCTAGAACATCAAAAATCCTTCAGGATGCTCCAAAATGACTCATCTATATCTATAATTATAGATCTTGATTAGGAGTATCTTTTTCTAGTACATGTCAAGTATCTATTTTGAAGTCTTGATCGATTTTGGGGGTTGGGAAGGATCAGGTGATGGTTTTGGGTGTGATTTGATTTTCGTCTAGAACATCAAAAATCCTTCAGGATGCTCCAAAATGACTCATCTATATCTATAATGATAGATCTTGATTAGGAGTATTTTTTTCTAGTACATGTCAAGTATCTATTTTGAAGTCTTGATCGATTTTGGGGTTGGGAAGGATCAGGTGATGGTTTTGGGTGTGATTTGATTTTCGTCTAGAACATCAAAAATCCTTCAGGATGCTCCAAAATGACTCATCTATATCTATAATGATAGATCTTGATTTAGGAGTATCTTTTTCTAGTACATGTCAAGTATCTATTTTGAAGTCTTGATCGATTTTAGGGGTTGGGAAGGATC
Organism: Eupeodes corollae; assembly: GCF_945859685.1. NCBI lineage: Eukaryota > Metazoa > Arthropoda > Insecta > Diptera > Syrphidae > Eupeodes > Eupeodes corollae. The sequence goes on along the minus strand of NW_026605683.1, from coordinate 10,078 downwards.
AGGTGATGGTTTTGGGTGTGATTTGATTTTCGTCTAGAACATCAAAAATCCTTCAGGATGCTCCAAAATGACTCATATATATCTATAATGATAGATCTTGATTAGGAGTATCTTTTTCTAGTACATGTCAAGTATCTATTTTGAAGTCTTGATCGATTTTGGGGGTTGGGAAGGATCAGGTGATGGTTTTGGGTGTGATTTGATTTTCGTCTAGAACATCAAAAATCCTTCAGGATGCTCCAAAATGACTCATCTATATCTATAATGATAGATCTTGATTAGGAGTATCTTTTTCTAGTACATGTCAAGTATCTATTTTGAAGTCTTGATCGATTTTGGGGGTTTGGGAAGGATCAGGTGATGGTTTTGGGTGTGATTTGATTTTCGTCTAGAACATCAAAAATCCTTCAGGATGCTCCAAAATGACTCATCTATATCTATAATGATAGATCTTGATTAGGAGTATCTTTTTCTAGTACATGTCAAGTATCTATTTTGAAGTCTTGATCGATTTTGGGGGTTGGGAAGGATCAGGTGATGGTTTGGGGTGTGATTTGATTTTCGTCTAGAACATCAAAAATCCTTCAGGATGCTCCAAAATGACTCATCTATATCTATAATGATAGATCTTGATTAGGAGTATCTTTTTCTAGTACATGTCAAGTATCTATTTTGAAGTCTTGATCGATTTTGGGGGTTGGGAAGGATCAGGTGATGGTTTTGGGTGGTATTTGATTTTCGTCTAGAACATCAAAAATCCTTCAGGATGCTCCAAAATGACTCATCTATATCTATAATGATAGATCTTGATTAGGAGTATCTTTTTCTAGTACATGTCAAGTATCTATTTTGAAGTCTTGATCGATTTTGGGGGTTGGGAAGGATCAGGTGATGGTTTTGGGTGTGATTTGATTTTCGTCTAGAACATCAAAAATCCTTCAGGATGCTCCAAAATGACTCATCTATATCTATAATGATAGATCTTGATTAGGAGTATTTTTTTCTAGTACATGTCAAGTATCTATTTTGAAGTCTTGATCGATTTTGGGGGTTGGGAAGGATCAGGTGATGGTTTTGGGTGTGATTTGATTTTCGTCTAGAACATCAAAAATCCTTCAGGATGCTCCAAAATGACTCATCTATATCTATAATGATAGATCTTGATTAGGAGTATCTTTTTTCTAGTACATGTCAAGTATCTATTTTGAAGTCTTGATTGATTTTAGGGGGTTGGGAAGGATCAGGTGATGGTTTTGGGTGTGATTTGATTTTCGTCTAGAACATCAAAAATCCTTCAGGATGCTCCAAAATGACTCATCTATATCTATAATGATAGATCTTGATTAGGAGTATCTTTTTCTAGTACATGTCAAGTATCTATTTTGAAGTCTTGATCGATTTTGGGGGTTGAGAAGGATCAGGTGATGGTTTTGGGTGTGATTTGATTTTCGTCTAGAACATCAAAAATCCTTCAGGATGCTCCAAAATGACTCATCTATATCTATAATGATAGATCTTGATTAGGAGTATCTTTTTCTAGTACATGTCAAGTATCTATTTTGAAGTCTTGATCGATTTTGGGGGTTGGGAAGGATCAGGTGATGGTTTTGGGTGTGATTTGATTTTCGTCTAGAACATCAAAAATCCTTCAGGATGCTCCAAAATGACTCATCTATATCTATAATGATAGATCTTGATTAGGAGTATCTTTTTCTAGTACATGTCAAGTATCTATTTTGAAGTCTTGATCGATTTTGGGGGTGGGGAAGGATCAGGTGATGGTTTTGGGTGTGATTTGATTTTCGTCTAGAACATCAAAAATCCTTCAGGATGCTCCAAAATGACTCATCTATATCTATAATGATAGATCTTGATTAGGAGTATCTTTTTCTAGTACATGTCAAGTATCTATTTTGAAGTCTTGATCGATTTTGGGGGTTGGGAAGGATCAGGTGATGGTTTTGGGTGTGATTTGATTTTCGTCTAGAACATCAAAAATCCTTCAGGATGCTCCAAAATGACTCATCTATATCTATAATGATAGATCTTGATTAGGAGTATCTTTTTCTAGTACATGTCAAGTATCTATTTTGAAGTCTTGATCGATTTTGGGGGTTGGGAAGGATCAGGTGATGGTTGTGGGTGTGATTTGATTTTCGTCTAGAACATCAAAAATCCTTCAGGATGCTCCAAAATGACTCATCTATATCTATAATGATAGATCTTGATTAGGAGTATCTTTTTCTAGTACATGTCAAGTATCTATTTTGAAGTCTTGATCGATTTTAGGGGTTGGGAAGGATCAGGTGATGGTTTTGGGTGTGATTTGATTTTCGTCTAGAACATCAAAAATCCTTCAGGATGCTCCAAAATGACTCATCTATATCTATAATGATAGATCTTGATTAGGAGTATCTTTTTCTAGTACATGTCAAGTATCTATTTTGAAGTCTTGATCGATTTTGGGGGTTGGGAAGGATCAGGTGATGGTTTTGGGTGTGATTTGATTTTCGTCTAGAACATCAAAAATCCTTCAGGATGCTCCAAAATGACTCATCTATATCTATAATGATAGATCTTGATTAGGAGTATTTTTTTCTAGTACATGTCAAGTATCTATTTTGAAGTCTTGATCGATTTTGGGGGTTGGGAAGGATCAGGTGATGGTTTTGGGTGTGATTTGATTTTCGTCTAGAACATCAAAAATCCTTCAGGATGCTCCAAAATGACTCATCTATATCTATAATGATAGATCTTGATTAGGAGTATCTTTTTCTAGTACATGTCAAGTATCTATTTTGAAGTCTTGATCGATTTTAGGGGTTGGGAAGGATCAGGTGATGGTTTTGGGTGTGATTTGATTTTCGTCTAGAACATCAAAAATCCTTCAGGATGCTCCAAAATGACTCATCTATATCTATAATGATAGATCTTGATTAGGAGTATCTTTTTCTAGTACATGTCAAGTATCTATTTTGAAGTCTTGATCGATTTTGGGGGTTGGGAAGGATCAGGTGATGGTTTTGGGTGTGATTTGATTTTCGTCTAGAACATCAAAAATCCTTCAGGATGCTCCAAAATGACTCATCTATATCTATAATGATAGATCTTGATTAGGAGTATCTTTTTCTAGTACATGTCAAGTATCTATTTTGAAGTCTTGATCGATTTTGGGGGTTGGGAAGGATCAGGTGATGGTTTTGGGTGTGATTTGATTTTCGTCTAGAACATCAAAAATCCTTCAGGATGCTCCAAAATGACTCATCTATATCTATAATGATAGATCTTGATTAGGAGTATCTTTTTCTAGTACATGTCAAGTATCTATTTTGAAGTCTTGATCGATTTTGGGGGTTGGGAAGGATCAGGTGATGGTTTGGGGTGTGATTTGATTTTCGTCTAGAACATCAAAAATCCTTCAGGATGCTCCAAAATGACTCATCTATATCTATAATGATAGATCTTGATTAGGAGTATCTTTTTCTAGTACATGTCAAGTATCTATTTTGAAGTCTTGATCGTTTTTGGGGGTTGGGAAGGATCAGGTGATGGTTTTGGGTGTGATTTGATTTTCGTCTAGAACATCAAAAATCCTTCAGGTTGCTCCAAAATGACTCATCTATATCTATAATGATAGATCTTGATTAGGAGAATCTTTTTCTAGTACATGTCAAGTATCTATTTTGAAGTCTTGATCGATTTTGGGGGTTGGGAAGGATCAGGTGATGGTTTTGGGTGTGATTTGATTTTCGTCTAGAACATCAAAAATCCTTCAGGATGCTCCAAAATGACTCATCTATATCTATAATGATAGATCTTGATTAGGAGTATCTTTTTCTAGTACATGTCAAGTATCTATTTTGAAGTCTTGATCGATTTTGGGGGTTGGGAAGGATCAGGTGATGGTTTTGGGTGTGATTTGATTTTCGTCTAGAACATCAAAAATCCTTCAGGATGCTCCAAAATGACTCATCTATATCTATAATGATAGATCTTGATTAGGAGTATCTTTTTTTAGTACATGTCAAGTATCTATTTTGAAGTCTTGATCGATTTTGGGGGTTGGGAAGGATCAGGTGATGGTTTTGGGTGTGATTTGATTTTCGTCTAGAACATCAAAAATCCTTCAGGATGCTCCAAAATGACTCATCTATATCTATAATGATAGATCTTGATTAGGAGTATCTTTTTCTAGTACATGTCAAGTATCTATTTTGAAGTCTTGATCGATTTTGGGGGTTGGGAAGGATCAGGTGATGGTTTTGGGTGTGATTTGATTTTCGTCTAGAACATCAAAAATCCTTCAGGATGCTCCAAAATGACTCATCTATATCTATAATGATAGATCTTGATTAGGAGTATCTTTTTCTAGTACATGTCAAGTATCTATTTTGAAGTCTTGATCGATTTTGGGGGTTGGGAAGGATCAGGTGATGGTTTTGGGTGTGATTTGATTTTCGTCTAGAACATCAAAAATCCTTCAGGATGCTAAAAAATGACTCATCTATATCTATAATGATAGATCTTGATTAGGAGTATCTTTTTCTAGTACATGTCAAGTATCTATTTTGAAGTCTTGATCGATTTTGGGGGTTGGGAAGGATCAGGTGATGGTTTTGGGTGTGATTTGATTTTCGTCTAGAACATCAAAAATCCTTCAGGATGCTCCAAAATGACTCATCTATATCTATAATGATAGATCTTGATTAGGAGTATCTTTTTCTAGTACATGTCAAGTATCTATTTTGAAGTCTTGATCGATTTTGGGGGTTGGGAAGGATCAGGTGATGGTTTTGGGTGTGATTTGATTTTCGTCTAGAACATCAAAAATCCTTCAGGATGCTCCAAAATGACTCATCTATATCTATAATGATAGATCTTGATTAGGAGTATCTTTTTCTAGTACATGTCAAGTATCTATTTTGAAGTCTTGATCGATTTTGGGGGTTGGGAAGGATCAGGTGATGGTTTTGGGTGTGATTTGATTTTCGTCTAGAACATCAAAAATCCTTCAGGATGCTCCAAAATGACTCATCTATATCTATAATGATAGATCTTGATTAGGAGTATCTTTTTCTAGTACATGTCAAGTATCTATTTTGAAGTCTTGATCGATTTTGGGGGTTGGGAAGGATCAGGTGATGGTTTTGGGTGTGATTTGATTTTCGTCTAGAACATCAAAAATCCTTCAGGATGCTCCAAAATGACTCATCTATATCTATAATGATAGATCTTGATTAGGAGTATCTTTTTCTAGTACATGTCAAGTATCTATTTTGAAGTCTTGATCGATTTTGGGGGTTGGGAAGGATCAGGTGATGGTTTTGGGTGTGATTTGATTTTCGTCTAGAACATCAAAAATCCTTCAGGATGCTCCAAAATGACTCATCTATATCTATAATGATAGATCTTGATTAGGAGTATCTTTTTCTAGTACATGTCAAGTATCTATTTTGAAGTCTTGATCGATTTTGGGGGTTGGGAAGGATCAGGTGATGGTTTTGGGTGTGATTTGATTTTCGTCTAGAACATCAAAAATCCTTCAGGATGCTCCAAAATGACTCATCTATATCTATAATGATAGATCTTGATTAGGAGTATCTTTTTCTAGTACATGTCAAGTATCTATTTTGAAGTCTTGATCGATTTTGGGGGTTGGGAAGGATCAGGTGATGGTTTTGGGTGTGATTTGATTTTCGTCTAGAACATCAAAAATCCTTCAGGATGCTCCAAAATGACTCATCTATATCTATAATGATAGATCTTGATTAGGAGTATCTTTTTCTAGTACATGTCAAGTATCTATTTTGAAGTCTTGATCGATTTTGGGGGTTGGGAAGGATCAGGTGATGGTTTTGGGTGTGATTTGATTTTCGTCTAGAACATCAAAAATCCTTCAGGATGCTCCAAAATGACTCATCTATATCTATAATGATAGATATTGATTAGGAGTATCTTTTTCTAGTACATGTCAAGTATCTATTTTGAAGTCTTGATCGATTTTGGGGGTTGGGAAGGATCAGGTGATGGTTTTGGGTGTGATTTGATTTTCGTCTAGAACATCAAAAATCCTTCAGGATGCTCCAAAATGACTCATCTATATCTATAATGATAGATCTTGATTAGGAGTATCTTTTTCTAGTACATGTCAAGTATCTATTTTGAAGTCTTGATCGATTTTGGGGGTTGGGAAGGATCAGGTGATGGTTTTGGGTGTGATTTGATTTTCGTCTAGAACATCAAAAATCCTTCAGGATGCTCCAAAATGACTCATCTATATCTATAATGATAGATCTTGATTAGGAGTATCTTTTTCTAGTACATGTCAAGTATCTATTTTGAAGTCTTGATCGATTTTGGGGGTTGGGAAGGATCAGGTGATGGTTTTGGGTGTGATTTGATTTTCGTCTAGAACATCAAAAATCCTTCAGGATGCTCCAAAATGACTCATCTATATCTATAATGATAGATCTTGATTAGGAGTATCTTTTTCTAGTACATGTCAAGTATCTATTTTGAAGTCTTGATCGATTTTGGGGGTTGGGAAGGATCAGGTGATGGTTTTGGGTGTGATTTGATTTTCGTCTAGAACATCAAAAATCCTTCAGGATGCTCCAAAATGACTCATCTATATCTATAATGATAGATCTTGATTAGGAGTATCTTTTTCTAGTACATGTCAAGTATCTATTTTGAAGTCTTGATCGATTTTGGGGGTTGGGAAGGATCAGGTGATGGTTTTGGGTGTGATTTGATTTTCGTCTAGAACATCAAAAATCCTTCAGGATGCTCCAAAATGACTCATCTATATCTATAATGATAGATCTTGATTAGGAGTATCTTTTTCTAGTACATGTCAAGTATCTATTTTGAAGTCTTGATCGATTTTGGGGGTTGGGAAGGATCAGGTGATGGTTTTGGGTGTGATTTGATTTTCGTCTAGAACATCAAAAATCCTTCAGGATGCTCCAAAATGACTCATCTATATCTATAATGATAGATCTTGATTAGGAGTATCTTTTTCTAGTACATGTCAAGTATCTATTTTGAAGTCTTGATCGATTTTGGGGGTTGGGAAGGATCAGGTGATGGTTTTGGGTGTGATTTGATTTTCGTCTAGAACATCAAAAATCCTTCAGGATGCTCCAAAATGACTCATCTATATCTATAATGATAGATCTTGATTAGGAGTATCTTTTTCTAGTACATGTCAAGTATCTATTTTGAAGTCTTGATCGATTTTGGGGGTTGGGAAGGATCAGGTGATGGTTTTGGGTGTGATTTGATTTTCGTCTAGAACATCAAAAATCCTTCAGGATGCTCCAAAATGACTCATCTATATCTATAATGATAGATCTTGATTAGGAGTATCTTTTTCTAGTACATGTCAAGTATCTATTTTGAAGTCTTGATCGATTTTGGGGGTTGGGAAGGATCAGGTGATGGTTTTGGGTGTGATTTGATTTTCGTCTAGAACATCAAAAATCCTTCAGGATGCTCCAAAATGACTCATCTATATCTATAATGATAGATCTTGATTAGGAGTATCTTTTTCTAGTACATGTCAAGTATCTATTTTGAAGTCTTGATCGATTTTGGGGGTTGGGAAGGATCAGGTGATGGTTTTGGGTGTGATTTGATTTTCGTCTAGAACATCAAAAATCCTTCAGGATGCTCCAAAATGACTCATCTATATCTATAATGATAGATCTTGATTAGGAGTATCTTTTTCTAGTACATGTCAAGTATCTATTTTGAAGTCTTGATCGATTTTGGGGGTTGGGAAGGATCAGGTGATGGTTTTGGGTGTGATTTGATTTTCGTCTAGAACATCAAAAATCCTTCAGGATGCTCCAAAATGACTCATCTATATCTATAATGATAGATATTGATTAGGAGTATCTTTTTCTAGTACATGTCAAGTATCTATTTTGAAGTCTTGATCGATTTTGGGGGTTGGGAAGGATCAGGTGATGGTTTTGGGTGTGATTTGATTTTCGTCTAGAACATCAAAAATCCTTCAGGATGCTCCAAAATGACTCATCTATATCTATAATGATAGATCTTGATTAGGAGTATCTTTTTCTAGTACATGTCAAGTATCTATTTTGAAGTCTTGATCGATTTTGGGGGTTGGGAAGGATCAGGTGATGGTTTTGGGTGTGATTTGATTTTCGTCTAGAACATCAAAAATCCTTCAGGATGCTCCAAAATGACTCATCTATATCTATAATGATAGATCTTGATTAGGAGTATCTTTTTCTAGTACATGTCAAGTATCTATTTTGAAGTCTTGATCGATTTTGGGGGTTGGGAAGGATCAGGTGATGGTTTTGGGTGTGATTTGATTTTCGTCTAGAACATCAAAAATCCTTCAGGATGCTCCAAAATGACTCATCTATATCTATAATGATAGATCTTGATTAGGAGTATCTTTTTCTAGTACATGTCAAGTATCTATTTTGAAGTCTTGATCGATTTTGGGGGTTGGGAAGGATCAGGTGATGGTTTTGGGTGTGATTTGATTTTCGTCTAGAACATCAAAAATCCTTCAGGATGCTCCAAAATGACTCATCTATATCTATAATGATAGATCTTGATTAGGAGTATCTTTTTCTAGTACATGTCAAGTATCTATTTTGAAGTCTTGATCGATTTTGGGGGTTGGGAAGGATCAGGTGATGGTTTTGGGTGTGATTTGATTTTCGTCTAGAACATCAAAAATCCTTCAGGATGCTCCAAAATGACTCATCTATATCTATAATGATAGATCTTGATTAGGAGTATCTTTTTCTAGTACATGTCAAGTATCTATTTTGAAGTCTTGATCGATTTTGGGGGTTGGGAAGGATCAGGTGATGGTTTTGGGTGTGATTTGATTTTCGTCTAGAACATCAAAAATCCTTCAGGATGCTCCAAAATGACTCATCTATATCTATAATGATAGATCTTGATTAGGAGTATCTTTTTCTAGTACATGTCAAGTATCTATTTTGAAGTCTTGATCGATTTTGGGGGTTGGGAAGGATCAGGTGATGGTTTTGGGTGTGATTTGATTTTCGTCTAGAACATCAAAAATCCTTCAGGATGCTCCAAAATGACTCATCTATATCTATAATGATAGATCTTGATTAGGAGTATCTTTTTCTAGTACATGTCAAGTATCTATTTTGAAGTCTTGATCGATTTTGGGGGTTGGGAAGGATCAGGTGATGGTTTTGGGTGTGATTTGATTTTCGTCTAGAACATCAAAAATCCTTCAGGATGATCCAAAATGACTCATCTATATCTATAATGATAGATCTTGATTAGGAGTATCTTTTTCTAGTACATGTCAAGTATCTATTTTGAAGTCTTGATCGATTTTGGGGGTTGGGAAGGATCAGGTGATGGTTTTGGGTGTGATTTGATTTTCGTCTAGAACATCAAAAATCCTTCAGGATGCTCCAAAATGACTCATCTATATCTATAATGATAGATCTTGATTAGGAGTATCGTTTTCTAGTACATGTCAAGTATCTATTTTGAAGTCTTGATCGATTTTGGGGGTTGGGAAGGATCAGGTGATGGTTTTGGGTGTGATTTGATTTTCGTCTAGAACATCAAAAATCCTTCAGGATGCTCCAAAATGACTCATCTATATCTATAATGATAGATCTTGATTAGGAGTATCTTTTTCTAGTACATGTCAAGTATCTATTTTGAAGTCTTGATCGATTTTGGGGGTTGGGAAGGATCAGGTGATGGTTTTGGGTGTGATTTGATTTTCGTCTAGAACATCAAAAATCCTTCAGGATGCTCCAAAATGACTCATCTATATCTATAATGATAGATCTTGATTAGGAGTATCTTTTTCTAGTACATGTCAAGTATCTATTTTGAAGTCTTGATCGATTTTGGGGGTTGGGAAGGATCAGGTGATGGTTTTGGGTGTGATTTGATTTTCGTCTAGAACATCAAAAATCCTTCAGGATGCTCCAAAATGACTCATCTATATCTATAATGATAGATATTGATTAGGAGTATCTTTTTCTAGTACATGTCAAGTATCTATTTTGAAGTCTTGATCGATTTTGGG
>NW_026605682.1:0-43664 GCF_945859685.1 Eupeodes corollae | reverse complement strand
ATGAACATACCTTGCGCAATTCATCTGCGTTTGTTCGATCGCAAATCTCAATTTATGATAACATGTCTAACACATGTCTAAGTTAGGCAGATGTTTATGGAAACACCAGTACTTAAAAAACGGAACTATTTAAAATTCTCCTATTTATATTTTGGGATACAATATTTTGACAAATATTATTTTGTTTGTTCAGCAGTTTAATAAGTATTAGTATTCTAAATGTACAGTGTTTCAAAATGCATAATTTAAAATATAAAATTAAAATATCAGATTTCTAAGAAAACTTTTTTTTTCATTTCGACTAACTCCCTGCTGAAAACTCTTAGCTAATCCGCAAGTCCTCAGATTAGAACTTTATTTTCTTGTCGAATTTTGTGCATAACAAATTTTCAAAAGTATTCAATAATTTAATGTATACGCACACCCTCAAATACATGTATGTATGTATACACATAGCCATGTATGTTGCATATACATATTCATAATGTTTTTGTTAAAAACATTGGCGCAAGGTATGAACAAATGTCGTTTCCGTTAGGAAATTTTTAAAGTTACCATTGGGAACTTTGTTTATTTTTTTTCTTATATTATTCCTCTTAAACTCAGCCGTTTTTAAAATTCCATAATATGAGTAGGAAGAAACATTTAATAAAACTTTTGATGGGATTTCAGAGGTATGCCTCTTCATGAGTTTTTAATTAACATTTCTTATGAAAATGGATTTTGTACCTTATTATAGAACAGATTATATTTTTAAGGCATCATTAGTTATATTCTATGCAAAAAATTTCTTGGTAATTCTTTTAATATACATACATACATATATACATACATACATTCATACATAGGGGCATGTACATTCTTCATGCCGTCTTATGTCAGAAAAAGAACACGTCTTGTTATTGTAGGTTTATTTCAAGAACTCATGTATTTTTTACTTGTGACAATTAGGAATTATATGGCAAGTATTGCATTTGTAAAAAAAATTAGAACTCGAGATTTTACTGAAACCTGACATAACGTTGTTACAAAAATTCGCCATTGGTTCGATTAAGTTCAAACTAGAAAATAAAATTTGTATGCAAATTCAAGCTAGGCATTTTTTAAATAAATCAAATTTAAATTAAATACAAAAAATAATGGTAGTCCCATAAATTTGTTAGTCAACAATAGAAAATCGAGTTTTCTCAAAATCTGCTCGATAGATTTTTGGAAATTGTTCTATTAAATTTCTTTTTTACCTGTTTGGAAAACAGTTATGAAGCACAAAGGAGCAGCATATTTAAAAAAAAAATTGTATACAAACAAAACTATTAAAAAAAACTAACTATTACAAAAAAAAAATATTTAAATTAAGATTTTTTGATAATAAAAACAGCATTAAAAAGTTTGAAAATAAACTTATTTTTGCAGGTACATATTTTTTGGATCTATTCATTTAGGTAGATAAGTTTCATTATAAAATTATTCTTAAACACGCTCTTTGGATACAGGAGCAAACTCTTGCCATCCAGTCATGCACTGTATTTTTCATATGCTTGTATTCATTAAGGGATTTAAAAAAGTACTTCTTGTCTACTTATGTAAGGTAATAAGATGACATGAAAATTCTGAATGAAAAGGAAACAAAACGGGTCTTAAAGCTTGTTGAAAAAGTTTTTTTAAATTTCATTTAACATCTCAAGCTTAACAGGTAATTTTTTTGTCACTATATAGATACAGTAACTTCATATCTTTACTCGATTGAAACATAATTCAGTTGAAATGATTAGAGCAATTTTAATGATATATTAGATATATTTTTCAAATATTTCGTCAAAATCAAGACAAATATTAGAAAAATTTAATAATAAATAGTAACTGGTCCAATTTAGTAACAAATTTTCACTATGAGACTATGAAGCCAATATTTCCAATGGTTTTTTCTTGTTTTAGAAAGCGGCTTGTATGCTAACGACACTGATAACTTCCCAGCCGAGTCCGTCTATCGTTTTTTTTTTAAACTTTAAGCAAAATATTACGAACAATATTTTGTGTGAGTTAAAATACATTTGAAGTGAATATTTTTCTTTGTTCTTCATATACTTCAGTCGAAAACCATTTCTTATCAGCTATTTTGTGGTTGATGTAGGTTATATGAAAAATAAAATGCACGTATGTAAACAAAATTTGAATGCCATTTAATTCTTCAAAAACATTTAATATTTCAAAATTTGTATTTGAAACTCGTAAGAGCGTTTAATATGCAGTTATTTAGAAATAATTAAGATACATTTTACATTTCAGATTCGAAAGAAAAATAGTTAATCTTTTTGAAGATGTTTCATATTTTCTTAAAATCAGAAATAAAAACAACGACATTTTTGATCATCAAATATTATTCAGCCAGTATAAGTGCTTGTTCAGAAAAAAACAAACTATCGAAATAGATTAGTTTTTGGGAAAACTTAAAAACAAAATAACGATTCTACGGATGGCACCCTTCTGGAGCAATTTTTTTGAGTTTGAGAACATTACAAAAAAAATCTATGGCTTCGTTTTTGAGAAAGCTCGAATTTTCGATTTGTGACCAAAAAAATGTGTATGAGGACTACTGTAATTTTTAGTCTTAAAACAAAAAATAAAAGCAAAACGCGAATCGGCTTCAAACCTTATTTTCCAAATTTAAACTAAATTGACTAAATGGTTTGGGCTATTGTAATGAGAACAGACAGACAGACGGATGGAGTATTGGGAACCACTTTTTTCGACTTCTCTAGAATCACAATATCATCTTTGATTAAAATCTATACTTACATTTTTTACGAATGCAAAACTTTTTATAAAGTTTATATTTGTCACAAGTTTAAAGTTGTCCATTTATTTTTTTCTAAAAAACTTACTTTGCATTGATAAAATAGGTTTCATTTCAATATCTGTTTTGGTTTTCGACATTTTTTGTTTAAATTTTATGAACGTAAGCAGAATTTTTTTAAATTTCGTATATCTATATATATAAAAATCAATGCCACTTTTCGTTGTAATGTTATAACTCAACAATGCCTTAACCGATTTGGCTAATTTTGGTCTTGAATTATTCGTGGAAGTCCAGAGAAGGTTTGCACGTAAAGAAAATTTAACATCTTTCTATACTCCTATATACAGCAATTTGTACTAATACGATTTTTTCATTACCTTGGGAATGTAGAACAAAGCTGTAAAAATAATTGAAGATATGTGTCTAACGGTTGTAAATAAAGCATTAGCACCAAATCGTGAGATACATAATTTTTTTGATCGTGAATTGCATCGTGAGCAGGAGTTCAATTTTAATAATTTACGTTTATTTGTACAAATTGAATATTCAACAAAAACATGTGTATGACACAATCATACAAGCTGTTTCCAATAGTGCGGGTGGATTATATTTCTTGGATGCACCTGGTGGTAACGGCAAAACTTTCGTTGCATCATTGATTTTAGCGTCTATTCGATCGGAACAGAAAATTGAATTGGCACTTCCATCTTCGGGAATTGCTGCTACATTATTAGAAGTTAGTCGGACCGCACACTCTGCATCAAAATTGCCATTTAATGTACGAGGGAGTGGAACTCCAACTTAAAATATTCAAGAAATTCTGCTATGGCAAAAGTTCTGCGATTAACGTCAATTTTTTTATGGGATGAGTGCACAATGGCGAATAAAAAATTAATAGAAGCATTTAAACGAACAATGCAAGATTTGCGCGGTAATCAACAGCTGTTTTGGTGGTGCTCTGATATTGCTTTCAGGGCACTTTCGTCAAACTTTGCCTGTCATTCCTTGATCTACTCCTACAGATGAAATAAACGCCAGTTTGAAGTCATCAGTTCTTTGGAGATATGTACGAAAATTGAGACTGAACAGTAATATGCGTATTACCTACATAATAATGCAACTGCATATGAGTTTTGAAAACAATTGTTAGAAATTGGGGATGGGAAAATACTTATCGACAGTACCAACGGATTGATCACTTTACCGAACAATTTTTGTACAATTGCGCAATCTATAGATGAGTTGATTTAATGTGTTTTTCCGAATATTCTTCAGAATTACATACATCATGATTGCTTGAGAGAACGCACCATTTTAGCACCGAAAAACAATTATATCAATGCCATTAATTTTCAAATTCAATCGAAACTGCCAAAGTAGTCAGGACATATAAATCAATTGACAGTGTTATGAATCAAGATGAGGCAATGAATTATGTAGCTGAATTTTCAAATTCATTGGAACCAGCTGGTATACCACCACATTGCTTAAATCTGATAATTGGTTCTTTGATTATATTAATGCAAAATATTAATCCACGAAAACTGTGTAATGGCACCAGATTGGCAGTGAAAAAGTTATTGCCAAATTTGATTGAAGCTACAATCTTAACTGGTAAAGTAAAAGGATAAGTGTTTTTGATACCGAGTATCCCTATGATTCCAACGAATATGCCATTTTAATTCAAAAGATTACAATAACCTATGCATTTATCATTTGCGATGTTCATAAATAAGGCCCAACGGCAAACACTTCACGATTGCGGTGTCAATTTGGAGGAATCAGTGTTCCAGAGTCGGTGTCCCCAACTGTTTATTTATTCATGCCCAAAATGAAAAAAAAATAAAAATATTGTTTATCCAACTTTTTTAGACTAACCCATATAGCCTACCATAGTAAAGGTTCCCAATTCTTTTTTATTTTTACTTTTTACTCTTTGCTGATAAATATAATATAAACAATATATTTTTGAATAGTTAGCAATTTAAAATATTTTTCTTTGTTTGAATTAATGAACTTAATAATCATTTTTTTTTATTACTATGCCTCATACGTAGCGAAGCACGTACCGAGCCGCTAGTCTTATAATAAAATAACAATTGGATTTTGACATTTTTCGACGTTTCACGGTCTCTAGAGTCGAAATAAAAGATTTTTAGAAAGAAGTCTGTGCGTGCGTATGTATGTACGTTAGTACGTAAGTAACTTTGCGACGTTTTTTCGTAGTGTAGTGTATAGCTCAAGAACCAGAAGAGATGTCAACTTCAAATAAATGTTGTTATAGAGATAATAAGGCAGAAAGATGTAGAAAAGGCTGTCAAGAAAATTTCGTGTGTTATTTATTATAACATAGCAGTTTAAAATAAAGGTAAATATATCATGAACCAAAAACGCTAGAGACTTGGATTAAATTTTAATCGAATTGACTAATTTATTTTTTAAATAAAAACCTAAACAAAAAAAATGAATACAAGTTGGTAAAAATTGATTTTGGATTCAAATATCTTTTCAAAACTTTGAGATATTGGCTTAACTACCTTTGTTAACTACCTTTCAGTTAAATTTTAAGACCAATTTAATTGACACCTTTCTTACAAAAAATAAAAACATGATACTAAAACTTGGTAAAAATTTACTTTTGACTCAAATTCAAAATCAAAAGTATTGTCTTCAAACTTTTCTTATTTCACAGAAAATATTGTTTTGGATATTCAGAATCTATAAGAAATAGTACGCAAATTTGGTGAAAATTGATGTTCGGTTCTTGATATCTATCAAATTAATTTCATTCATCCAATTTGTAAAAATTTAAGGAATGCTACTTAAATTGGTAAACATTTATTTACGGCTAAAAATCTTTTTAAAAAAACTAGATTTTCAAACTTAACTATTTTTTTATATGAAACATATTGTTGGTAACTTTAAAATCTTTAAGAATAATTCAACTAACAACTTTTTTAACCCAACCCTACAAACTTTTAAGCAAATCAAATCGACAGACGCGATGGGAAGTTAAAAGTGTGGGTCGCATCCCAGCCCTTTTTAACTTTCCACAGGAAGTTATTGTAATGGGTCCGATTTGTCAAATTGAAAATTTTGACATTTCTCGAAGTGTGTACTTTCGCGACGTTTTTTTCGTCGTCCATAGCTCAACAGTCGAATAGATATCGATTTCAAATAAATTTTGTTATATAGATAATAATTCAGAAAGGGCTCTCAAGAAAATTGAGTTTGTGGTTTTTTTTACCATACCAGTTTGAAAAAAGGGTGAAAATTTTGGTTAACCCTTAAATATCTTCCGAACCAAACCGAACGTTAGAGACTTGAATAAAATTTTATATAATATATTGTAACGTGATATCAAAGAAGTATGTTTTTTGAAAAAAAAAATCCATTTAACGGGTTTATTATAAATCAAAAAAACTTAAAAAAAACTTTGTCACCTCCAAAATTTTACGACTTAAATATGATTTCATTTCCAAAACAATTTTGTGCAACAAAGAATAATCTAAAAAAACATTCCTCAAAGTTGGTAAAAATTGATTTTCGACTCAAATATCTTTTCAAAACTTTGAGATGTTGGCTTTAATTTACTTTTATCTTTCAAAAAATATTGTTGTCAATATTCAGTAAAATTTTGAAAAAAATCGAATTAACACTTTTTCTACATAAAATAAAAACCGAAAAAAAATTAACAAAAGTTGTTAAAAAATGATTTTCGACTAAAATATCTTTTAAAAACTTTGAGATAATAGCTTCTAACTAATTTTTACTTATAAGAAATATTGTTTTCAACATTAGGACAAATTTTGAGAAAAATCAAATTGACAGTTTTTTTTTTACAAAAAAATAAAACCTAAAAAAAATGTATAAAAGTTGGTAAAAATTGATTTTCGACTCAAATATCTTTTCAAAAATTGTAGATATTGGCTTGAAACTACTTTTATCTTTCAAAAACTATTGTTGTTAAGAGTAAGTAAAATTTTGAAAAAAAATCGAATTGAAAGTTTTTGTACAAAAAAACCTAACAAAAATACTATAGTATATATTCTTTTTTTGAAAGTCCTTTCGGATTTTTTGATGAAATCTTTAAAAGAAAAAGACATTTCTTTAAAAAAAAAACTTAAGATTCTACGACAATAGAATAATAATCCAGTTTCGGTTCATTTTCAAGCACAAGTTCACTTTACCTTAAGGCCTACGACTTTCAATGATAGAGGAAAAACATTTAGTCGATAATTTGAAGTAGCTATTTCTTTATTAAATTGTCACCTTAGCAAATCCCAAACAGATTTATATTAAATAAGCAGCAAGCAGAATATCGACCTTTTCCATTTTTAAACTGGAAGTAATGCCCACATTTTGTATTTTATTTCATTTAATGAAGCGAATTAATTACATTTTCCTTGAAAAGAAATGCAAAATTATGATGTGTGTCCTTTTCCTCATGATAAATGAAAACAAAAATCCAATTACTCAATAAGTCGGCGGGGGCGACTTGACGTCGTACTTGCTAATGTTGTTTTTTTACTAATATTCTTTTTTGTCCCTGATTTGTCTTTTAAAAATTACGTTCTATTTAAAATTCCGTCCAGTCCATTAATCAGGCCTACATCACACAAAAAGAAATGACAAATGTGTTTTTTTTTGTGCTGTGTGTCTCATTTTTGATAAAACGAAATCAACATCCTTTTTGAAAATAATATAACCGAGACGAGACACCTACGACGAACGTCAAGAACTATTAATCTTAATAAACAAAATTAACTTGGAAGCAAACCAACTGACAAAATCACCATATTCTTTTAAATTAAACTTTTACCCGTAAAGCAATTTTTTAAATAAGAAGGTATACCTTCACAGTAAACACTTTTTTAGACTTTTAAATACGTTTTCAGTTTTCTAAAACTTAAGTAAAACTTAAACAAATATTATAGGTTCTTAAAAAACTGCACTTTCCAGTTAAACGGAATCGACTGTAATCTAATCTAAGCTCAACATACACCACCTTGTAAAGCTATTTACCCTATAGATCTCATTATAACAACCTGAAGTCAAAGTCAAAGTTTTTGTTTGTCAATTATTAAATATTAATAATAATCAACTGAGAGTTAAAAGAAAAAAATGTGAGAGAAGCGCACGTATTATATTGAATATACAAAAAGTTTTTCCTCTTGTCCTTGTTCATTCACTAATATAAAAATGTCCTTTCTCCTCTTGCTCTGTGGCATGGCCTCTTATATGGTTTTTCTAAGCAAACAAAAAAGAAATAATAAAACAAAATATTTATTAACCCCCCACAACAACAAAAAACGAAGTCATGGATACGATATGTCTTGTGTCTATCTATGCCTTTGCCTAGCTATTGTATCTTTGATAATATAACCTTGAAGATAATATTTCATGGAGGAGCCGTTTAAATAGAAGCCGAAGACATTTTTATATCACCCAGAAGATTATTTTATTGACCCCTTGGTTCACAATTCATCCATATCCTATTCATTGAAAGAGGAGTCGACATCAGAGTCCTATATAAGAGACTTTCTAAGTTAATAAAAGACAAAAAATGGGGTATGTGATATCAGCGTATAATAAAAAGAAATGAAAAAAAAAATTATAATGGCCGCATAGAATATAGACAATAGAAATGGTGATGGTAGCATGTGATTTGGGGGAAGCGAACTTGGTTCCTTTAATTCCCTGCCATACCAAATTTTGAAAAGAATAACATACATTTTAAACCACATTTTCAACGCCCCCTACTTAATAATCACTTTCACAGCAAGATTTTTAGGGGAATGCCAGTTTTGGGTTTCTTCCTTCTTCGCGACTATGTTATGTTAAGTTATTTTCAATATAAGGATTTTTTGTTTTTTATTTTTTTTTCAAGGCGTCGCGTGTACTCTTAAGAAAATAAACTTGTGTATAACATGACACAAAAGGAGAATAACCAACGGCAATTTTTAATGTATGTATAGGATTAGGCAGACTTAGAACGAATATGTGTCAGGTATTTTCTGTTGCGTGAAATTCAATAGGAAAAATTTACAAAACACAGCTGTCTCAAGTGCTTCAAGGTAATCAGAATCACACAAGTTAAGAGAGGTAGGTGCATATTTTGTTGACGACTATTATGTCGGCGGAAAAAATGAGGCCTATGTACAGAAATAAATTAAAAAAAAAAATGATTATATTTAATTCAAAAATTCACAAAGAATTTTTATTTCTTTTGAAAACAGGATATGAGCTCAATCTCAGTCAATCAAACGTTACTAGCTTAGACTCAGTTTATGGATTTTTAAGAGATGATCTTAAAATTAAGTTGTGAAAGAGCATTTTTTTTCAAAATTACACTTTTGTTGCTGTACAGCTTCGCTCTGAAACTTGAATATCCATTGGAATTGAGAAAATTGGATGTGCTTACAGTATCCCCATGTGTTGACTCCAGAATAGATAGATTAATGAACTGCTTCACCGAAGAACCTGGTTATGATCGCTAAATGACAGATAATCGTTTCTGACTAAAGCACTCTGATCGTTTGTGTGTCGTCCATGAACTCTATTGAACGGAAACTGTGAATTTCAGTGGTCTTCGGATCACAAGGACTCTCGTGTTCTTATTTAGGGGCTATTAATAAAAGAACCCAGGTAATCAAAATCATTTCGCAAGAAATTAAGTGTACATAGATGCTAACTGTAAAGAAAAAGGTAAAAAGGTAAATGGAGATTCGATATCTGTTCTTAAGGGTTATCGTCCCTTGATGCTGTGTTTCAGTTCCACGAGGGTGTTTTACCCCGATAAATTGACAAAGGGGTAACCCGGAGTCTTGTCGTGACAAATTTATGACAACTTGATATTCGAAAATATGGACATTTTGCGAACCAGCTCGTTCAGAGAAGGAGTCTTTTCGCTCTGATAAATGCCGACTTTACGAGTAAACTTGATTATTCTGTAGGCTTTGCTAATTAAAAAGCTGGTAACCCTATTAATTAAACAATTTTAAAGTATAAAAAGATTTATTTTATAAGTATTACCAAGGAGATGCCCCATTTTGAAATGTTCTACTATCCTGAATATAACAAACAAATATTTTTATATTAATCAGAAATGTACACACAGATTTCTAGATTATGTAATAATATAATTTTTGCGGTGTAGAATAAAGTATGTACGTAGTTACAAATTCAAGACCACCTTTAAGATGGTACCAATATATATGTAGTTTGAATACAGCCATATAATCTTAAATACATAGCTGAAACTTCTTACAAAATTGTGTTATTGGAGATTATATTTTTTTAATTGCTGGTGTCTTGAAAAAATCAGTTAGGTTAGGTTAGGTTGGAGTGGTTATCCAGATGTCATTGACGCACGTAGACCTCAAGGGTCCGTTGTGATATAACTGATGAGGTTACCCATGGGAGAGTAATGAACTTAAACAAACCATTTCGTACTTTTAATAAAGTTAGAGAGACGTTTTGTGTCAATCGTTGCCAGTTCACTGGTATTATCGAAGAAGAGATTACCGGGAAAGTTATTCCTTCTAATGGAGAGTGCTGGACATGTACATAGAAGGTGTTGGACCGTTTTCTCTTCCTCCTCGTCCATGCAGCTTCTACAGAAGTCATTTGTGTAGACCCCTAGCCTCAGAGCATGTCTTCCTATGAGGCAGTGTCCTGTTATTACTCCAATTGTAGAGCCTATACGTTGTCTGCTCAGTGATAACAAGCTTTTTGATCGTTTTAAGTCAATACTTGGCCATATTTGCTTGGTTGCTAGGCAGGTGGTACTTTGTGACCATCTAGCATTTGTTGTTTCTAGAGCATATTGCTTGAGAAGATATTTGCATGTAGCAAGTGTTGTTCCTATGTTATGTTTTTGTCTAACATTAGGCAGAAGTGTTCCGTTTTTGGCGAGCTCATCGGCTTTGCAATTTCCCGGAATGTCTCTGTGGCCCGGCACCCAAATGAGGTGATTATTAAACTGTTCCGTCATCTCATTCAGAGATGATCGACAATCGTGGACTATTTGAGAGTTTGTGGAGATAGACGCGAGAGAGCGGCTTGGCTGTCTAAGAAGATTCGTATATCCTTACAAGATATAACGTTTTCTTTGAGCCAGGATAGTGCTTCTTTAATCGCCATTACTTCTGCCTGGAATACACTACTTTGATTGGGAAGTCTATAGGATAGACTGAGATTCAGTTGCTCCGAAAAGATACCACTTCCAACTCCGTGATCGGTCTTTGAACTGTCTGTATAGAAGTGTACCGCATTGTCTTCCAGGTGTCTCTCTTCTTCCCCGGAGGATCTTGTAGCGATGGACACATGGAAGCTTTTACCGAATACCATTTTTGGGGTGGTATAGTCTAAGCGATCTGGGATAGATCTGAAACTGTCTAGAATAGTAGTATGTCCAGTATTGTTACTGGTCCATTGAGAGGTGGCTCTAAGCACATCAGTTGGCTGCCACCATTTTGGAGAAGATGTGAAGAGGTGTTAGGTTTAAAAGCACTTTCAGTGCTGCGGTTGATGTCGAGCGAAATGCTCCTATGATGCACATACCTGCTGACCGCTGGACTTTGATAAGCTTATTTAGATTTACCATCTTGTCCAGTGCGGTCTACCATACGATGGCTCCATAAATGAGTATCGGTCTGATTACCTAAGTGTAGCCAGTGGGTTATTTTTGGGGAAAAGCCCCATTTTGATCCTACGGCCTTTTTACAAATAAAAATCGCTACAGTAGCCTTTTTTCCTCTTTCATCAATATTTGCCTTCCAATTTAGTTTTTTGTCTAAAATGAGGCCTAAATATTTAGCTTGGTCGGAAAAGCTTAATGGTATTCCTCTAATCTTGGGTGGGCTAATCTGAGGAATTTAATGTCTTCTCGAAAAGAGTATCAATTCTGTTTTATGTGGATTGACGTCCGATCCACATTGCTTAGTCCATTTTGTTACACTATTTAAGGTATTTTGTAGGAGTTCCTAGAGAACTTGGGGGTGCTTTCAAGATACGGATGTTGCAACGTCCGTCGTCAGCATAGCCAATCACCTTGAAACCCTCTGCTTTCAATGATGTAAGTAGGTCGTTTACTACCATGTTCCATAAAAGAGGCGAAAGGACCCCACCTTGGGGAGTGCCTCGATTCACCGATCTGGTGGTAGTAAAACTTCTCATGCTAGAAATTATTGTCCTACTTTTGAGCATGAGAATTATAAAATTTATGAGTGATTTCTCTAATTTCAGCTTATCGCCTGGTAACTGACGTTGTTGAAAGCTCGTATTCTTTGTATTCGAGGGAATGTTCAATAATACTTACCAGCGAGTGAAGTGCTGATTCTACTGATTTTTACTTAGAGTAAGCATGTTGAGCTGTGGAAATGAGACATGGTTTAACGTTATGTCTGATGTAAATTTCAATCAATCTTTCCAAGGTCCTAAGAAGGAAGGATGATAGGCTGATTGGTCGTAGATCTTTAGAGTTAAGGTGTGAGGGTTTCCCTACTTTAGGAATGAAGACTACTTTTGCTATTCTCCCTGCTTTGGGAATATATCTCAACCTTAAACAGCTTGTCAGAATGATTTTCAATGGTGGAATGATCATGTCTGAGCATTTTTGTAGTTAGGCCGCAATAATTCCGTCTGGTCCTGGAGATTTATATGGATCAAAGCTGCAGTTTTTCCCGCGTTATTAGATCAACTAAATAGCTTAAAGAAGCTTGAGACTCTGATGTTAGTCGTTGAGTATGTTAGAGCTACCTGGAAAGTGGGTGTTTAATAACAGATTTAGAGATTCTTCATCTGTGATAGTCCAAGTGCCTGCTTCTGTCTTTAAAGCACTGGGTATTGTTGGACTTTTTGAGAGAATTTGCCTGAGTCTTGAGGCTTCTGAAGTATTTTCTATTTTACAACAAAACTTTATCTAATAAAACCTCTTACTCTTCCTTAAATTTTTTTTATATTGCTTTAGAGCTTGTTTGTATAAGTCCCAGTCAGAAGGAGATCTAGTGTACTTAGATCTGTTGAAGAGTTTGCGACAGCTCTTTCTGAATGGTGCTAGTTCTTTACGCCACCAATGCGGTTTCTTTTTACACTTTAAAATGGTTACAGGGCATGAAGTTCTCATTGATTCATGAAATGCTTCTGTGAGATGGTTCACAGAAAGGTCTAGTTCATCTTTACTGGAGGAGCTTTTAAGAAGATTGCGAACAAGCAGTTGTCCTAGTACCTCCCTATATCGCTTCCAGTTTGTATTACGGTGATTGCGAAAATCCGTAGATGCATTTGCCATATCTTTGAGATCAAGGGTATAATAATGTTCGTCCTCCGCCATAGTTTTCATTGCCAAAGAGTAGTTTGGAGTAAATGTAGTCAATTTTAAAATTCGTTTTAAAAAATAGCGTTGAAGTGTATCTACTCCTTCGAACATTTAAAAGCCGTAGGTTTGAATAGCTCTACAAACCACCTGAAATAGTTTCCATTTGGTTTTTAAGTTATTTTTTCTGTTTGGTAGAAAGCATTGCCACTTGCGTCGAGTTTGTGCTGTTCTTGGCTGCAGTGTTTCGCTTTTCTACTTGATTTGAAAACTACATCTTTGGTAAAAGTAAAACTCCTAAGTAAAGATATTTAGAGACAATTCGAATTATTTCTCCATTTAATGTATAATTTTCTTGACTAGATAACCTTATACAATTTCTGAACACTATTATCTTGGATTTACTGCAAGACCGTGATACCATCCGCCATTATAATATCGTCTGCATTAAGCAGCAACCTTATGTTTAACAAGTCAATAAAGAGTCTTCCTCCTAAAGATTAATGCAAATCGTTTTTATATAGTGCGAAAAGCAATGGTGTTAGCAAGTATCCCTGTTTGACTCCAAAAAGTGTCTCAAAATATTCGGAGAGCCCTTCTCCCATCCAAACAGCTGATTGTGGTGTTGAAGTATATGGCTTCTATCAAGTTTACAAAATTTTGTCGAAACTCCTAATGTGTGTATTTTGTAGATAAACAATTTTCGTGAGATTTTATCAAATTCAGCTTTCAGATCGACAAAAAATGCATCCTACACCTTCTTTTTTTGTGCCAACGTCAGATGAACGATTGATGCCAGATTATAAATGATATCCACCGTCGAATATTTTTCAATAAGACCCGCTGAAATTCTGTTAGTATATCATTTGCCTCCACCCATGAGTGCAGCCTCTCTTTGAAAATTCCCATCATAATCTTATCCACACAATTCATAGAGGAGATTCCTCTGTAATTACTCGTCTGATTTGTATCCCCCTTTTTAAATATGGGAAAGATAATTGTTTACACAAAGACTTCTTCTACTTTACAGTCGTTCAACATCCTATTAAATCCTGCTGCCAGTTGCTTCAAGATGTTATCTGTTGCATGTATGAAGAATTCATAGGTAATCCTGTCCTCTCCTAATGCTTTGATTAGTTTAACTTTTTTTAGAAAACTTTTAATTTTATCTACAGTTATAGGCATATCCAAATCCCGACCCTGAATAAAGTTACTTACTTAAGGATGCGCTACAGTCCTTGCGGATCTGGGCCTCAACAAACATGCGTCTCCAGCCAGGTCGATCCCTAGCTAGCTGTCTCCAGTTTCGCACGCCAAGTTGGTTGAGGTCCTCTCCCACCTGGGTGCGCCACCTGAGTCGCGGTCTTCCTCTACTGCGCCGTCCCTCGGGATTGGAATCGAAGACCTTTCGGGCTGGAGCGTTGATGTCCATTCTCTCTACATGACCTAGCCATCTAAGCCGTTGGACTTTAATTCTGCTAACTAGGTCAGTGTCGCTGTACAGCCCGTACAGTTCGTCGTTATATCTTCTCTCGAAGCATCCCAAGACGTTCTCATCTTTCTTGGACAGGGTTCAAGCCTCAGCGCCATAAATGAGAACCGGGATGATGAGTGTCTTATAGATAGTGATTTAAGATGCTCGAGAGAGGACTTTACTTCTCAATTGCCTTCTAAGTCCAAAGAAACAGCGATTTGAGAGAGTTATTCTTCGGTTGATTTCAGCGCTGGTGTCCTTGTCTGTGTTAATAGCGGTGCCTAGGTAGACAAAGTCCTTAATTACCTCGAAGTTATAGCTTTCCATGGTGACGTTCTATCCAACACGTTATTGTTCAATGTTCTTTTTTGTTGACAGCATATACTTGGTCTTGGTCCCATTGACAACTAAACCCATCTTTTTCGCTTCCGTCGCAATGCTCAAAAACGCTCCACTGACATCACGCTTTGATCTTCCAATTATGTCAATATCATCTGCGTATCCGAGTAATTGGATGGACCTTTGGAAGATTGTGCCTCTAGTGTTGACGGTTGAATTTTGCACAATTCTTTCCAGAACGCGGTTTTGAGAAGTTGCATGACAGTGCATCGCCTCTACAACCTTTTTTCACATTAAATGCATCGATAAGATCTTTTCCGACCTTTATATAGCAGCGTGCATTCTCCATCGTCATTTTGCACAAACGGATAAGTTTGACAGGGATGCAAAAACTAGACATTGTTCGGTAGAGCTCTTCCATAAAGAGATGGTGGGTATCGATTTGAAGTTCCTGTTTTTTTCCAAGAATTAAGTTAGGTGCATACAAAATCTGATTTGTGGTTTGATTTGGATTAAGAAGTGAACTATAATATGTTCTAAACTCAGGAGCAAAAAGTTTGAGGGAAAATTTGATGATCTTGGTTACGTATTTAATTTAACTACCCTGCTTATTTTGAAGTCAAGCTGTTGTTGTTGTATGTGGACTTACTCCTCTTGCAAATAGTCTTATATTCTTTTTGAGCTCGTAGATAGTTTTGTTTCGCTTCGTGGTTTTTCGTTTTCCGGAAAATATTGATAAATTTATAACTTTTTTTTCCTGGCTGTTTTGCGCTAATTATTGTACCGTTTATTCTTTCGTTTGAATTTGAGATTCCGTTCTGATCATTTCTTGAGTTCTTTATTAAATCCGTTAAGTCCTTCAGCTCGATTAGATCCTTCTGAATTATTAGATTTTGCAAATTAGAACTAAGATTATTTGGTACTCAGTCTTTTTCGGATCATTCCACTGAAATTTCGGTAACAGACTAAACTTGGTTGTGGTGTTGGGTATAGAAATATACTTTAGAAACATTTTTATAGGCATCTAGTCAGACCATATCTCTTCATCTACACTAAATCGTTCCACGCACGTCAGTAGTTCTTGCGATGCAGTACAAATATCATTCACTGAGTTACCCATATTATTCATGAATTTTAAACCGTTTGGTTATATATAAAGACATTGTTTTAATATCAATTTTTCAACAAATTTTCTTAACAATAAAATTGGCTCGGTTGCCAGTTTTTTCACATTAATTTGTAATTAATTCAATGTTAAAAACAAATAAGTAGGAAACAGTATTTCAACATCTGTTCTTCGAATTAAATTTTAATTTTAAATTCAAAGAACTGGTCAAGGAATTGGTACTCTTTTTGTCAACTGGTCAAGGATTTGGTACTCTTTTTGCCGACCTTTACAGCTTACATCGGCTTATATCGTTTTTTTATAGTTAAGTATGAATAAATGTCAATAATGCCATTTACACACTTTCCCACATCAAAATAATTTTAATCAAAATTAATCAAATCGATTTTTTTTTACAAACACATGTAGATACATTAGGGTGGCTCGATTTTTTTTATTTAATTCAGGTTTTGGACACTAAGCAGAAGTTGCCTTTATATAACATGATGTCAGGTAAAAAAAATGTTTTGAACAAAATTGCGATGTTGTACTGACCCAAAATCATACAAAACTTCTCCTGAAACAAAAAAAAAATAGTAAAAAAAATATATATGTTCCTCAGAAATATAACCATTTTTTATTACTTTGGTGACATTAAATTTAATTATGGATGATAATCAAGAGCACTTTAAGTAACAAACAATAAAATATTAAGAAAAAAGTGTTAAAACTAATTTTAAAAAAAAGTAAAATGTCAAAAGTTAAGAAAAAACTACAAAATTTTGAAGTTTTGTTTGGATTGAAAAATATTATTTTTTTCGGGATTCAATTCTTCTTCTTATAAAGCCATCACGCCTCATTTGACTACAGACAGCAGCTGAAGCTTCAGTCATAATTTTAACGTACCGTTCCGTCGCTTGAGTGTGGCAAGGGTAATCCTTAATGTACGGCATAATTAATGTTTCAATCAATTTGGAATCTTGGATACGTTCATTAATATCTTCCATACAAATGTTTTTTAATATTGGTGGATCACATAAAATATCAACATTCCAGTCGATTATGTCAATGTAATCCTGAGCATTAAAGTTAAATTTCGGCAAACCAAAAGACCGCACCGATGTTGATGATGTTCCGAGGTGCTCTCGCACTTTTTTAATTCTTCTCCAAGCTAGAATTCGAATTACTTCCCTTTCGTCCGCAATCATTGATATTAAAATATTTTCAGGGTGTCCTAGCCATTCCTTTGAAAAACGGGGTCAACAGTCAATTTTAAATTTTCAGGCAGGTACCTTGTCAATATTATAGTTTTTTGTAGATTTCGAGCTCCATAAATGCGCTGAGGTCTAGTTTTTATCTCAAACCATAATGGCGCATAGACCTACGAGTACATAATAAAATTGACCAATAGTTGCAAATTTTCCGATGGTATCACAGTAGAAATATTTAACCTTAATATTCGACTACCAGTTGTGAACGACTTTACCGGGACTTCTTTTTCTTAAACCATCACTACAAATCCCTGAACTGATAGCTTGACAAATTTCAAACCAGTATCGTTGGTAAGTGCTGAGATCATGAGTATTTGATAATGCTGGAAGGTTACATTGGATAGCTGGAAATGACACTACCGGCAGATTCTCACGATCCTTCAGTAACTGTGCCATCACTTCCAATAATAACAAGTTTGGATTTATCAATCCCCTTTTCATCAAAGAACTCTTTAAATTTTTAACTAATGGTTTCATCTTTTCCGTTTCTAAGAGAGAGATGTCCTAACTATTCCGAACCAGGTTCTTTAACTAAACTTAAATGCTCTTCAATAATAAGCTTTCTTCTTTTATCTACCATTCTTAGAGTTTTATCTCTTCTTCCATCAAAATATATCCCAAACTGTAGATTTTGGAAAGACATCGACAATGACAAAGTTGATAAGGTTGCCCTTTCCTTCTCACAAGCACGTCTGATTTTGTGCCTTCTGTTGATGATCCTGATGACAAAGCTGAATTTGTATCTTGACGAGCAGGTGATTGTGGTATTTCATTGTTTTGAATTTCCGATATGAAAACTCTACTAGTTGACGGAGTTTGTTCCAAAACAGGTTGCGATGCTGATGCAGATGGAATATTAACATTACTGGCATGTTTTATAAGTGATGCATCATGTCTTCTTTTCTTCTGAAGGTATTCTGAAATCTGCTTTGTTACTTTGACATCAACATTGCTTATAACCATTTTTCGTTGCGTTCATTAAAAATTTTCTTTCTCTTACTGGCACTTTGAATTGCTTTTCACACTGGCATGAATTCAAATCCTTACATTTGCATACACGATATCAAAAAGACAACGAGATTTTTCAATTTTAGGGTTTCAATAAGTTTTGGTATTTCTCATAATAACTTTTTATTTTACTCGAAACTGACTTTGAATGTGAATAGAGCACAAACACAGCTAGATTGAGGGTCTACAGACCCCTTTGCCCCCCCTCTCTTTCCCCTAGCAGACGCCTATGCGTTAGGTTAGGTTAGGTTGTAGTGGCTGTCCAAGATGGAAACGGACACACTTACTCCAGTTTAATGGCCCATTGTGATACCACATGAATCTTGAGGCTTCCTCCTAAGCTCAATGGAACCAGTTAGAGTCCCTTACGAAACGTGAGAGGCTGATTATACTGATATGATTTAGATCGTTAAAGAAGAATTCTCCTAGGTAATTCTTGCGTTTTCGAGCTAGAGCAGGGCATGTGTAGAGAAGATGATGAACCGTTTCTTCCTCTTCCTCGTCCACACAGCTTCTGCAAAAGTCATTTGAGAATACGCCTAGTCTCTTGGCGTGCTTTCCTATTAGACAGTGTCCGGTTATGACACCTATTATCGAGCTTATATGCGATATGCTTAGAGAGAGCAAGCACCTTGAACGTTTTAAATCCAGTGTTGGCCAAATGTTTTTTGTGGCTTGACACGTGGTGATGTTGGTTGACCTGGTGCCTGCCCTCCTCGCAGCGTCTTGCATTAGTACCAGTTTACAAGTAGCGATTGGTATGCCAGTACTTGCCAAACGTGGTAGGATGGGCTGTACTGTACCGTTCCTGGCGAGTTCATCTGCCTTACAGTTACCTGGAATGTCTCTATGGCCCGGCACCCAGCAAAGGTGAATATTAAACCGTTGCGCCATCTCCATTAGAGATGCTCGACAGTTATGGACTGTTATAGAGTTTGTAGAGACAGAGTCCAGAGATTTGATAGCGGCCTGGCTGTCGGAGAAAATACATATATCAGATGTTGATATCACTTTTTCTTTGAGCCAAGACAAGACTTCTTTTATCGCCAAAAGTTCCGCCTGTAACACGCTACAATGATTGGGAAGGCGGAATTAGAGACTTAATTTCAGTCGTTCAGAGTACACACCACCACCAACCCCTTCTTTGGTTTTTGACCCATCTGTGTAAAAAAGGATTGACTCATCCTCCAAGAATGTCCTATCCTCCCAAAAAGATCTGGTAGGTATAGAAATCTGGAAATTCCTGTCGAATTGAAGTTGGGGGATGGTGTAGTCTGTGTGCTTTGGAATTGATTCTAAGTACCTTAGAATTACTGATTGGCCAATGTTGTTGTTAGTCCACTGCGATGAAGCACTGAGGCGAATAGCCGAGCTTGCAGCTATTTGTTTACTAAATATGTCAAGAGGTGTAAGGTAGAGCAAGGTGTCCAGTGCCACAGACGGGGTCGTGCGAAGCGATCCGCTTATACATGTGCAGGCTGAACGTTGGACTTTATTTAACTTATCCCTGTTTATACCTTTCTCTAAAGTAGGCCACCATACTGCCACACCGTACGATAAAATCGGTCTGATTACCGATGTGTATAGCCAATGCGTGATTCTGGGCTATAAACCCCATTTATTACCTATAGCTTTTTTGCAAGAAAAGAGAGCTACAGTAGCTTTTTTGACGAATCGTCTGCTAGAAGAGTTGCCTAGTTTTGAGTTAATTATTCTGCTAGTAAGAATTAAATGAATTAACTCCCGAAGCGAACTCTCTACTTTTAGAAATGTCATTGCAGATGTGTCCACGTTGTTAAAGGCACCTTCGATGTAAAGGAAAGTAACCATAGTTCTTTATGATGGATTTCGATGGTGCGTACTAAAGTGTGTAAAGCTGTTTCCATCGATTTACCTTTACAGTAGGCATGTTGAGACGAAGACAGAAGTCTTGTATCAACACGTGCCCTTAAATGGATATCAATTAACCTTTCCAGGGTCTTAAGAAGGAATGATGATAGACTTATAGGTCGTAGATCTCTAGGATTGACTTGGGAGCATTTACCTGCTTTAGGTATAAAAACAACTTTAACTTCTCTCCATGCCGAGGGAACATGGACCAGGTAAAGACAGCTGGTAAAAATTGCCTCAAGGATTGGTGCAATTATATCAGAAGCCTTTTGTAATTCGACTGGTATTATACCATCTGGTCCTGCAGCTTTAAATGGGTTGAAGCTGTTGAGAGCCCATTGTAGCTTATCCTTTGTGATAAGACCTTGTGGATATGTTGAATTTGAACTTGAACGTATAAAACTGTTGCAAGTTTCGGTAAGAGAACTACCAGGAAAGTGAGTGTCCAATAGTAAGTTCAGCGATTCATTACTTGAATTTGTCCAGGAGCCGTCTGTATTTTTCAAGCAGCTTGGCATAGCTGGGTTAGTTGAAAGAATTTTCCGTAACCTAGAGGTTTCAGAAGTTTCTTCTATCATGCCACAGAAGGATCGCCAAGAAGATCGCTTAGATTTCCTTAGTGCCTTCTTGTAGATTCTTAGGGATTCTTTGTAGGAGTTCCAATGAGAGGCTAGTCTTGTAGCTTTGGCCCGGTTGAAAAGTTTCCTGCATTCCTTTCTGAGCGAGTCAAGCTCTGAGGCCCACCATTGTGGTTTCCTCTTTACTCTATGCCTATGCGTTAGTCTGTTGATTTTTAAATACAGTTTTACATTTAACTTGTAAAATATAAGCAATTTTGTAAGCGATTTTATATAATTTGTTTTCTCTATATTTTTCATATTTCGAAAATCTTTAAGACCCTTTGGGCAGTATTTAAAATTGAAGTTTTTTAAAAATATTTTGGATTCCTATTGAGAGGCTATTATGACACCTTTTATGTACATATAGCCCGAACAACATCAAACAAAAAAAAATCATACAATTTTTTTATCAATCGATCCACCCTAATGAACATTTATTTTTTTCGCTTTTTTCAGTGAGTATTTCAATTTAAGAGAAAACTGGACAAACTTTAGCAAAAAATACATTTGAGGTAGCATCCTTTGTTCAAATTCGATTTAAAACTGAGTTATATTTATTACTGCACCAATTATATGTTGTTAAAAAAGACACCTGAAGTTGTAGAAAATAACATTTTAACTGTGTTAAATATTTAAAACAGCACAGCTACTGACTTCCTATATTTAATTTTAAATAAAGCAAAATGGATATTTTTAATAAGATAAATTGATGGATATTTTAAGCGCAATTGCACATAGATCTTATTTTAAATGGATTTTAGATAAAATTCTTATTAAACACAATTCATAGCTTTCACAGCGTTTGAATATCTTGAAGCAACAAAATTTTGAGTAACATTGTTTTTCTAAGTTCTATTTACAAGAATACATAGACCTTCATTATTTTTCATACCGTCAATTTTGATCCTAATCCCTTATTACGTTTATGTATTATGTTATTTTTATTTAAATATATTTTGTAGCATTATAATTTTCCTTAAACCATAGAACCCTTTGGAAAATGCTTAAAAATGTTGTTACCTGTTGATGGCTTTTTCAAGGATTTTCTTATTAAAACAAACCTTCAACCTTTACAAGGCTAAGGGGTTAGGACTTTAAAAGGTTATTAGGAAAATTGAGGTTTTCAGTAACCTTCAAGCAGTTCTTTATTAGTATAATGTATAGTATCCATAGTTTTAAAATAAATTGAGACAACAAATTATCCTTCTCGGATATAGGTTTTTTCAGAATTAAGAATATTTTCTTTTATTTATTTTCCTCTTTGTTTTTTTCTTCAAATTATAAAGTGTATACTCGTAGACCTTGTTCACAGGGCAAGATGCAAATTGCCACCCAAATGGCTGACGAGAGATGCTTATTATCTAAAACCTAAACATAAGGAGTATTTGTTTTTTTTTTTTGGAAAAAATCATCCGTAGTACAGTAGCATCAATGCAGATAAAATAGGTAAATTTGAATTTTATTTGACTGTTGAAATCAATTTTTTCATTTTTAGACGTTTGAACTTTTGATACTTTTTTAAGGCTTGATGGATAATATCGTGGAGAAGTGTCCAACATTTAAAACACTATGAAGTCATTTTAAAACTCAAGATAAACTCTCATGATTCGACAGAATTTATTCTTAATTTATTTCAACATAGGTTTTTTTACCTAATTGTGAATGAAATAATATTAAAATTGAAAATGATACTCTAACTTGGAAAAATCATTTGAAATTCGTTTAAGTTAGAATTGATCCTATAGGCTTTTTCATTAAGAATTGAAAAGTCCGCTTTGTGGGCCTTTGGCACTATTGAAGCTGCCATCTTTTGAAATTTCACAAGAATAAGTAACATCTTACTTACTTACTTAAGGTGGTGCTACAGTCCTGTGTGAACTAGGGCCTCACCCAACAAATTTCTCCATCTAGCTCGGTCCCTAGCTAGATGTCTCCAGTTTCGCGATCCAAGTTGGGTGAGGTCACTTTCCACTTGTGCGCGCCACATGATCCGCGGTCTTCGTCTACTTCCTTCTTCTCCTCCACTTCCCTTCGATGCTTTTCGAACTTTTCGCTCGAACCGACCCAAGGTGCTTTCATCCGCTTTTGTCATAGTCCATGCTTCTGCACCGTATAGCAGGACGGGTATGATAAGGGTCTAATTTATCACTCAATTGCTTTCTTAGTCCAAAGAAACAGCTGTTAGCAAGAGTTATTCTGCGTTTTGATCGCTGCGCTGGTGTTGTTTTCTGCGTTTACAGCGGAGCCTAGGAAGACGAAATCCTTGGCTACCTCAAAGTTACGTCTTGCGATGGTAACGTTTTGACCAGACTTCGGTGTTGTATGTCCTTTCTTGACGACAGTATGTACTTTGTTTTGCCCTCATTAACCGTTAAACCCATTTTTCCGCCTCTGCCTCAACACTCACAAAAGCCTCATTGACATCACGCTGAGTTCATCCGATTATGTCAATGTCATTAGCATATGCCAGTAATTGGACAGACTTTTGAAAGAAAGTGCCTCTAGTGTTGAGGTGTGAGCTCTGCGCTATTCTTTCAAGCACGACGTTAAAAAAAAATCACATGACAGCGCATCACCTTGTCTAAAACCTTTTTGGAGATCGAAAGGTACTGTTAAGTTGTTTCCAACCTTTATGGAGCACCGTGAATTCTGCATGGTCATAATGCACAAACGGACCAGTTTGGCAGGGATGCCAAAACAAGACATGGCTCTATACAGCTCGTCCCGTATATGCTGTCATATGCGGTCTTGAAATCGATGAAAAGATGGTGGGTGTCGATTTGGTGCTCTTGGGGTTTTTAAAGGATCTGCCGTAATGTGAATATTTGATCAACTGTGGACTTTCCTGGTCTAAACCCACACTGATAAGGACCTATCACGTTGTTGACGATGGGCTTTAGACGTTTACATATTACGGCAAAGAAGATTTATCTTACAGATAAATTGGTGCATTCTCCTAAACAACTTATTTCCAGTTGCTTTAAAGAGCATCCGCTCCAGCGGCGTTATTAGACTTCTGCTTAGATATGGAAATCTTTACTTTGTCTAAGTCGGGAGGACGGGATTGTTGGCTTTCGTCGTCTATGTTGAATGGATCATCCTTCCCGACAGCTGAATTCAGTTCGTCGTCGCCGTTTTACAGTCTGCAGAAGTGGTCCTTCCATATCCTCAGCATTGACTGCGGTTGCACTATGATGTTTCCACTTTCGTCTTTGCAGCCTTCGGTTCTAGGTTTATGTACCTGTGAATTTCGTTTCACCTGTTCATAAAACTTTCGAACTTCATTCCTGCTTTTAAACCTCTCAACATCTTCAACCGCACGCTTCTCATGCCCTCTCTTTTTCCTTCTGAGAAGTCGGTGTTCCTCTCGCTTTTTCTGATGATTGAGCTCGTGAGCAGCTCTCGTCCGCTTTGCGTACCTGTTTGTTGGCTGCATTTGCCTGCCGACATTCCTCATCAAATCAAAGGTACCTTGTTGTTGGCTGGTTAAAACCCAGCACATCAGAGGCGGCTTCTCTGATTGCATCTTGGCAATGTTGCCACTGGTTTTCGATACATTCTGTTGGTGGCAGTGAACTTCGAGAGAGGTTACTTGTAACTCGGTTGGAAAAGGATTTGGCGATCTCTGGCGATTGAAGCCGTTTGAGGTTGTACCCTATCCCAGCACCTCCCTGGTTTGCCTTGAGTCTGGAAATCCGAAGTTCTGCCTTGGCTACAACGAGGTAATGGTCCGAGTCGATGTTAGCTCTTTGGAAAGGTAGTACATCGATGATGCTGGTGTCTGGCGTCGATCGCAATATAGTCAATCTGGTTGACTTTAGATTGATCTTGATAAGTCCAATCCTTTGTGGATGTTGAGGTGTTTAAAAACGCGAAATGCCTATCATGACGTTTCGCCCCGCAGAAAAATCTATGAGCCTGAATCCGTTGTCGGAAGTGTTGTCGTGCAGGCTGTTCTTCCCGATAATTCCACCAAAGATTTCTTCCTAGCTTGGCATTAAAATCGCCCAGAACAATTTTAATATCGTAGTTAGGACACTGCTCATATGTTTTGTCGAAGAGCTCGCAGAACATATCTTTGATGTTGCCATCTTTCTCTTCTGTGGGGCGTGCGCGCATATGTTGCCGAATTTAGCCTTCATGAAAATGGTCATGAGGCGCTCATTGATGCACCTATAGCTCAAGACTTCTTGCCTAAGTCTGGCTCCAATGACGAAGCTGCATCCAAATAAGCGCTGTTGGGTTTAGTGGTAGCAGTCACCATAATAAATATCACAGTTTTGCATCCTCTTTTTGCCCGGCCCATCCCATCGCATTTCCTGGATGGCGGTGATGTCTGCTTTATAACAGTCAACCGGGAGAGCCAGATCCTTAGTATAACTCCAAGGATGAGGAGCTGGATAAAACCACTCCTTATAGGCCTGGGATCCGAATAAGTCGAAGAAGCCCTTTAAGGTGTTCACTAAGTAGTCGAACCTTACTGGAACTGTAGACGCCACCGTTGATTCCATCTCGGGAATTCCTCCGCTGCCGTCTCGATAAGAAGAGGTGCCTTAGTGGAAACACCTCTCCCCCCTCTCTCGTTTGCTGCCCCCAATAACTTTCCACTAGGGTTAGAACCCAATCTCAAGTTGTACTACGCACCTGATGTTTACCACGGGGAGTTGAGAGTATGAGTTGATAGACAGGTTTTGAGAAAAACCTGTGGACGCTTGTGTCCTCTAGATTGCACATGTCTACCAATTTAACACCAATTTAGTTAATAAAACGACACACTCTTAACAAATTATGAGAGAAATGCAATACGAATTAATTTTGTGTACTAGTAATTTAGTAGATTAATTTATTTCAATAAAATGCATTTTCGAATGTAGTTGATATCAGAAAAGGCAGTAAATGCTTCTAAATTGTTTCTGAAAGAGAGTTGTTTGTGGTTCTTTCTACCCCCAAATGTGTTCACAAAACAACTTTAAAAAGACGTAATTAACTTAGTAAGTTTTAATACAGCTACTCGTACATGGGCTACATGGCAAAAGAGCAAATGTAACAAATTTCTCCACCAAACAGAAGGACCTTTCATTTAATGCGAATTGAGATTTAAATTTCAAAAACTAACATTATGGTTTTTATTCAACTTCTTTTACCACTCACACTTTTTTGGTTTTTTGATTGTGTGGTCAAATAAAAATATTCAACGTTCTTCAACTTAAATCGCCTGGGGTTTTTCGTTAACCTCGTTTTTAGGTAATTAAAAAATTGCTGATGTGTTTTTGTGGTGTATTCTTGTTTGAAAACTACATAGTACCTAGCTACCATCAGCAGCAACAGGCTGCCCGTTATGGTCTTAATCTAAAGTCCAATTAAATTTATTCAAATTTAAACAACCCAAAAGGGAAATTGCGATGTCGATGTGACATAGTTTGCTTCCTCAATATATAATACATTTCAAGAACAGAGGAAGTACAATTTTAATTTTAATTATATTATATACGACGATTTCGAGCTTAGTGCTAGTTGAAAACATAATGCATGCGGAAGTATCTTAGGAAGTTTCATTTGCTTTTAATTTAACAATTAAAAGAGAATTAAATAACGGCAAGAAACTTATGTTGGAAAATTTGTTTCAACCAGCAGTTTTCTTTCGGACGTTTTCTTAATGCTTTGCAACATTTCATGGAATGATATACCTTTGAGAAATCTTGAAAGCTTCTTACTTATAAAAGTCATAATTCTGCAGCGTAATTGTGCTATAGTTTCTTCAAACAGATTTAAATAGTTCAATCTTAATTTTCACAATTTGAAAAATTTGCTCTGGCAATTCATGATGAACTGCCAAAACTTACTAAACCGAAACAACTAGCCATGTGAACGACTTACATATCTACGCATTAACCTGGGCGCCGAAATAATTGTGAAAGTTCTCCTATAATCCTATGAACTCGTTATCAATCCTGATTCCTCAAATGAACTCCAAAATATGATTGAATCTTTACTCCGTTACTGTGCGTTGTGCGTTATTAAAAATTAATCTCATCAGGTCAGAAAGTTGGTTTTTAGAGCGGTTACTAGAGTTTTTAGCTAAATATGTTTGACACCGCAGCCTGCTATACGGTGTTCAAGTAGAAAAACTTTTTAGATTCTTCATGAAACGGATGTTAAACCAACATAGCACAACTATATGTTACAGTTGGAAAGACGCTGTATTTTGAAGAAATCTATAACGAGTCTAACTCTAAGGAGCCTGCATAAAATAGTAGCGATAATTTACGATTTAAAAATATAGTTTCAAAATTTAAACTCTAATTTAAGACAGCACTTTTCATTACAAGAGTACTTGGATGATTTGTCAATTCCTCGCAAGATGCAGTACCCATGAAAAAAAAAACTTAAGATGGCACAGGCATGGGTTGAACCCAAAGCTTCTGGAATAAAAAAAAAAACGCCTTTAAAACTAATGTGGCAAGCACTTCTAATATTATTAACCTGCAGGAATAATGTTTGGAATGAAGAATTAGTGAGATTATTTCAAGGCATACAGTTGTGTTCATAAAAATAGCAGTGCTCTCCAAATAAAACAAAAAGGCCTTCAATATCAACGTTATAATACATTTCATTTAATTTCTAATAACAAACTAAAATATTTTATTCATAATAACAGAAAATAAGTATTATCGATTTTTTTGTTCATAAATATAGCAGTGCTAACAAAATACTAGATCTATTACGGAAGAAGTGTACAAATAATTATAGCTTACAATTAGTTCTTTGTTGCATAACCATTGTTTTTTATGATGCTTCGCACCTACGTGACATCGAGTGCACTAAAACTTGACACCTTTCGACTGGTATTGCGTTCCACGAATCATGCACTGCTTCCCACAATTATTTTGAATTCTAGGGTTTATGCTTTATAAACTGCGTTTTAATATCCCACCACAAATTTGCGATGGGGTTAAGGTCGGGGGATTTAGCGGGTCACTCCATAACGGATAACTTCTTCTGCGCAAACCATGGTTTTGCCCTTTTTGACGTATGCTTTGGTACACCCAAACCAACGGCATTTCCTCCTCAGCATAGGGTAACATAACTTCCTCGAGAATGTTCACATACTCGGTTGCATCCCTTATACCCCCATGAGATAAAGAGGCCTGACCCCGTAATATGAAAAGCATAGTTTTTCCTCCACCATGTACCGTGGATAGTATGCTGCATTTTATGGTCTTCTCACATATTCTCGACGACCCTTGGACCCAAAAAGGAAGACTTTGCTTTCATCGCTTCACAGAACATTCCTCTATTTCTCTTTTGGCCAATCTTTATGCGCTTTAACAAACTCCATATTGTATTTGCCACATGCCCTTTCGTCAAGAATGATACCTTGCGTGGACTTCGGGCCGGTAGGATCGCTTTTAAATGACGTCTTCGTATTGTTACGCAGAACTAACAGACTGTAGAAGTCCATTTCTTATTATCCAAGAGCCTATGAAAGGGTTCTGTTTTGCCAACTGAACAATTTTTCTGTCAGTTCTTTCAGAAGTCATCCTTTTTGAGCCTTGCGTTTTCAGTTTACTTTGCCATTTAAAGGCGTTACTGACAATTTTTGCTGAGCAGCCTAGGATGTCTTGAATGTTTTGGTAGGTTTTTCCCTCCAAACACATTTTTCGAATAAGTTTTCGAATTTCTTCGGTGCAGTGTCTTGAATTGTTTGCTGAATTCTGCTGTTTGAATTCTAAGCTATATCTAATTATTAAAAAACTACATTGTTAAATGTACCTATGAAATCGCTTAAGTCAGCGAGTTACAGCTCACTTTCACACGGTAAAATAACTAAGCTCAACTTGATACCTAACTAAGTGAAAAAAGCGGAGTATTGTAAAACATCTAAAGTCGCTTTAACCGTTTTTGTGTTTTCATTTGTGTTCAGTTTTTTATATTTACCAAATAAATTAAAACATCTTGAGTCAATTAAAGAATTGTAAATGCATGACAAGTTTTATGTAAAATATATTAAGGCGCCAAAAGCAATTTAACGATATTGATTAATATCGAACATAAAAACAACTTACAATACTATTTTACTCAAATCAAAATCACGTATGCCAATTACCTGATAATAAAATAAATTAGAACATAAGACGAATCATCTTCCTCTTAAGTTTTATGTTTGAACTTTTGCAAAACCTTACGAATTAAATTTAAGCCATTTTTAACTTCCTTAAATGGGTCCGATTCGACAAA
This sequence comes from Eupeodes corollae, assembly GCF_945859685.1. Classification (NCBI taxonomy): domain Eukaryota; kingdom Metazoa; phylum Arthropoda; class Insecta; order Diptera; family Syrphidae; genus Eupeodes; species Eupeodes corollae. The sequence continues at coordinate 14,604 of NW_026605682.1, read as the reverse complement.
TTGAAAATTTTGCAATTTCTCGATGTTTCAAGGTACCTAGAGTCGAAATAAAAGATTTTTAGAAAAATGTCTGTGCGTGCTTCCGTACGTTCGCGACGTTTTTCATCGTCCATAACTCAAAAACCAGAAGAGGTATCGAACTTAAATTAACTTTGTTATACAGATAATTAGGCAGAAAGATGCAGAAAGGGCTCTCAAGAAGAAGACTAAAATATGATTTCATCTACAAAACAATTTTTGCAACGAAGAATGTTTTTCACATCTGGTAAAATTTTGAAAAAATCTAATTGACAGTTTTTTTATAAAAAATAAAAACATTACTCAAAGTTGGTAAAATTTGATTATGGCTTTCAACTTATTTTAACTTATAAGAAATATTGTTTTCAACGTTCCAAAAATGTTGCGAAAGATAAAATTTAAACAAACAAATTAGTAAAAGTTGGTAAAAATTGATTTTCGATTCAAATATCTTTTCAAAACTTTGAGATATCAGCTATAAACTACTTTTCTTTTTTTTAAATTTTTATCAACATTTATTAAAATTTTGAGAAAAATTTTATTGAAAGTTGTCTTACAAAAATAAAACCTAAAAAGAAAACAATACTAAAACTTGGTTAAAATGTACTTTCGACTCAAATAGCTTTTCAGAAATATTGTCTTCAAACTTTTGTCATTTCACAGAAAATATTATTTTCGATATTCAGTTGTTTTTTTTTTTATAAAAACCAACAGTCCGTTTTTTCATAAAAAAAAAAATAAAATTTATAAGAAAAAGTACGCAAATTTGGTAAAAATTGATGTTTGGTTCTTGATATATCTCTAATAAATTTCTTTTATTAAAAATGCTACTAAAATTGGTAAAAAATTGTTTTCGACTAAAAATCAACTTAACAAAACTAGATTTAAAAACTAAACTATTTCTTTAAATGAAAAATATTGTTGGTAATTTAAATATTTGTAAGAATAATTCAATTAACAACTTTTTTAACCCAACAAAAAACCTTTGAGTAAGACAAATAGAAAGACGGGATGGGAAGTTATCAGTGTGGGTCGCATCCCAGCCTCTTTTTAAAAATGTCTTAACTTTCTTGTTTTGTTTAAAAATTTCTATGAAGGACACCCTGTTTATTAAAACTGAATGAAATATTTGATTTCATGTAGACGGACGTAGTTTTAAAATAACTCGTTTTACCGCTAATAACAGAGTAAATATGGTTTTAAGTTTGCCTACATAGATGTGCCCAATGTTTGATTTATGGCTTTGTTATTTAGAAATGTCAAGTAGTTCCTTTTATTTCACCTCTTATTGTATCCTTGTATGTATGTTCCTGCTTTTGTCCTAGAGAATGTTGTTGCCTACATCTTGTTAACACTTCAGCAGGTTTAACTTACCTATACCCTTATATAGAAACCCATTGCACTTTATTTGGACTATTGGGTCATGGCTGCCCGTCTTTTGACGCTAAAATATTTAATCTGACCTGGGATCATTATTATAAAGCCACAAATGAAAGACGCTTTTGAAATTTGCTTAATGTCTATCAAAGCAAAATTACTTTGTTTGCCATGAAAAGATTATATCTGGAAAGATGCCTTTTACAAGATACATATACACAGATATGCTTAAGAGTACATTTGTAGGCAAAGGAAAAGGAAGTCATATACAATTTTGTTCTGTTGAAAAGAGGCTTACTTTATGTTTATACCAGCTTATTCGTATCCTGTGGATGCATTTTGCAGTAAGTAAAGCTTGGAACCACTCTATCCCCATCCCTAGGTAATGAATGAACATTTATTCAGATTTTGTTTGCTCAGACTCAGACATCTCTATTGAATCTTTCAGATGTGTCTTATTTTAGAGCACCTTGTTATTTGAATAAATTATATATGTATAGTAGTTTTATCTAGGGTGTGACTTTTTGTCTTTACATTTGTATCTTGTAGGTTTGTTATTTTTTGAGTTCAAGTCAGGAAGAGAGTTGAGAAAGCTTTTTTAATTGCTCTTTGATTGTTATAAGTATGAACTTATTTTTTATTTAATTTAAAAGAATCATTAATACGTAAAAGTATGTAGTTTCGTGTAATGGCAGTCACTACTTGATAGGTAATTGCAAAACATGAAATCAATAAAATTATCGATTCTTTTTTAAAATCTTTCGAATTCCAAGTCCATTTAAAAATGTTTTCTCTTTAGGTATTCAGATGAAAATAGGTCCTTAAATTATTTTTTTTTTCTTCTATGAGGAAATTTAATTTGAATTCAGAAAATGAAAAATCGGAAGCAAAGTACCCTTGTTCATAATCAAATAATTTATTCGATAAATTTGTAACATCAATTTGCGTGAGCTTTGTTGGCAATGTACTTTATTGATTCCATGAATAAATAGTCTTTCAAATTCAAATAAAAACATCAATAGGTAAATTGCAAAAATTGACTGACAAAGGAATGCTACAAGGTCGAACATTTTAATTGTCATCTTGTATCCGAATGACTTTGAATTTCAGAGATTATATAAAAAGGAACGAAATTTTATGAAAAGATAGAAGAAAATATAAAAAAAAAGTTTAAAATTGGAAATATTATATGCTACGTTATATTTAAGGTCACATCGTTAAATGTTAACTACATTACTTTAATAGTTTTCTGGTAAAATAATGCTAGACAAAGTTTTTTTTTAAGTTGATTTTGTGTAACATTGGTTTTGATTCAAATATTTTTGATTTAGATTGGTAAGCGATTGAATTTTCTATTTTTGAACAATTTAAGGAGGCGACTAACACCCTGTTTAATGCAGATAACCGATAAAAATCACATATTGGTACCGTGGGTACTCATTGGATAGCTATCATTTCAAGTTATAATATTCAATGAATACTGGGGTCAATGTTGATCTACAACAAATATACAAAATATTTGCATCTTGAAATGATCCAGTTCCAAATCTAACATCATGGAAGGAACAATAAAACACCATTTTTAAATGCTGGCATAAGAACTGATTGACAAAAAAGCAACAGTTATCAATTTTTTTAAAAACTGAAGTCGAGAATATGATTTAAGGTTTATTGGTCAACTGGTTAACATATTTTGGTGTGGCACCGTATCCTGCAAAACATATAAAATAAAAATATTTCTGGCATTAGAAAATTTGGGCAAAGTAACCCACTTTTACCAGCACATTTTTCAGCAATCTTGGAAGAAATTTTCTTATAGTGGAAATGAGAAATTAATGGTTTTAAAATTAACAGCTTACTTACTTACTCAAGATGGCGCTACAGTCCGGGGTGGACCTGGGCCTAAACCAACATGCGTCTCCAGCCAGCTCGGTCCCTAGCTAGCTGTCTCCAGTTTCTCAGGCCATGTTGATTGAGGTCTTCATCCACCTGAGTGCGCCACCTGAGTCACGGTTTTCCTCTACTGCGCCGTCTCTCGGGATTGGATTCGAAGACTTTCCGGGCTGGAGAGTTGATGTCCATTCACTCTACAAGACCCAGCCATTTAATCCGTTGGACGTTAATTCTGCTAACTTGGTCAGTGTCGCTATACAGCCCCTACAGTTCATCGTTATATCTTCTCCATTCTCCATCTATGCGTACGGGACAAAAAATCATGGTGATTTTAGATGCTCGAGAGAGGACATTACTTCTCAACTGAATTCTAAGTCAAAAGAAGCTGCGATTTGCAAGAGTTATTCTTCGTTTGATTTCAGCGTTGGTGTCGTTGTCTATGTTAATAGCGGTGCCTAGTTAGACAAAGTCCTTAACTATCCCGAAGTTATAGCTGTCCATGGTGACGTTTTTTCCAAGACGTCTTCGTTGAATGTTCTTTTTTGATGACAGCATATACTTGGTCTTGCCCTCATTGACCACTAAACCCATCTTCTTCGCTACCGTCGCTATGCTCAAAAATGCTTCACTGACATCATGCTTTGATCTTCTAACTATGTCAATATCATTTGCGTATCCGAGTAATTGGATGGACCTTTCGATTCTAGTGTTGACGGTTGAGTTTCGCACAATTCTTTACAGAACGATATAAAAGAAGTCGCATGAGAGTGCATCGCCTTGTCTTAAACCTTTTTTGGCGTCCAATGCATCAGTTAGATCTTTTCTGAACTTGACAGAGCAGCGTGCATTCTCCATCGTCATTCTCCACAAACGGGATAAGTTTGACGGGGATGCAAAAACTAGAAATCGCTCTGTAGAGCTTTTCCCTATGGATGCTGTCGTACGCAGCTTTAGGATCGAAAAAGAGATGGTATCGAATTGAAGTTCCTGGGTTATTTCCAAGATCTGACGTATTGTGAATATTTGGTTGATAGTGGACTTTCCTGGTCTGAAGCCACACTGATAAGGACCAATAAGGTTGTTGACGAATGGCTTCAGACGTTCACATAATACGGCAGAGAGGATCTTATACGCAATGTTAAGGAGACTGATGCCTCTGTAGTTGGCGCAATTTAGAGGATCTCCTTTCTTGTGTTTTTTGGCAAACTATGCTGAGATTCCACTCATCGGGCATGCTTTTTTCCGACCATATTTTGCAGATGAGTTGGTGCATGCTCCGTACCAAGTCATCTAAATAGTTCGTCAGCGATGCCGTCAGCTCCAGCAGCTTTGTTTGAATTCAGTTTAGATATAGCCATCTTCACTTTGTCTGGGTCAGGAAGCCGGAATTATTGAGCTGCGTCGCCTAGGTTGAGTGGTTCTATCTCCCTTACAGCGTTATCGCCGTTATATAATTTGGAGAGTGGTCTTTCCATATTCTCAACATAGACTGCGGTTCTACCACGATGTTCACATGATCGTCTTTATAGGAAAATAAACGCCAAATATTTATAAAATCTAAGAAATGCAGTTGAAACTATGCTGAAGAAACTTCGGTTGGAATGTAAAAAAGACGGCTTATACACTTATTTACTTATAATGGTTAATTAAAATCACTCGGAAATGAAAATCAGATAACATATCTTCAGATTTTTGAAGGTTAGAACTATTTGGGTCAAGTAATATGATTAGCCAAGTGAACCAAAGAATAATAAACGCAACAACAATTTTGAAATTTGAAGAATCAGCTCGACCTAAATATTAAGACTTACCAAGGGAATGGTGTATTGACTCGATGGTTCTTCCTGTCTTAACATATGGAGAAATGCCGATTCTTAATATGAGATTATGTCAACGGATAAAAAATGTAAATTTAACAACCTAGACTAAATTTGACGAGGTTCTTCACAAAGCCAAACATATTTCGGAGGTCAGATGATCGATTGACCAAATAAACAATAGAATGGACCTTTATAAAGATCGAGATACGAAAAGAAGTAAAAGAAGATAATTCAAGACTTGGAGAGATGAAATACAAACTATTTGTCCAAATCACTGCAGAAAATCCTTAGACCGAAGAAGGTTTTAGATATTAATAAAGAAGATAGTTATCTCTTAAGGGTAAACAATGGTCAGAAAGTTTTATTGGACATATTTCGTTTTATTTGCCTAGGAGCAGAAGGTTAGAGTCAGTTCGAAGCGATATGGTGGAATGAAAACCGATATCTTTGGGCAACGAATAATGACGCACAAGAGTAATTTCAAAGTAGCAACGTTTTTGAATCATGCGATTGGAAACTGTTTGAATGTTTTTGTTGCAAGGTCGCCTACTTTAAGTGTTTGCCCTTAAATAATTCTTAATAATTTTCATAGCAAAACTAACATAAGAAGAGAATTAAAGCTTTTTGAACTGGAATGGCAAAATTGTAGAGAATGAGATATTTTAGCGCAATTTTAAGCATCTTAAACCACTCTTCAGCCTCGTAACTTCCTCCATACAAAAGCTCGTGTCATAATATTGTGACGTGAGAAACGGACAAACAAATTAACTTTACCATTTATAATATCAGTTTCGATTAAGATTAGTAACTTGAGACTTTTATAATGTATTATGTATTTATTTGTATTCTTTTTCATTGATTGGCGTTTTGCTTAAGGTCTATGCAAGTTCATCACATTCGATTGAAGAAACTTGAAGATCAAATTCATCAAGTGACAGACTACATAAGCCGCAGATACCTTAATTGGTAATGTAATGTTTTATGAAAAGGATATGGTGCTGAACCATACTCATGTCTCCTATTTGGCTAATTTTCATTTTCACTTAAAATGGAAAACCTTCCTATTTTTTACAAGAAAATAACATCCATTTAATCAATTAAAATCGATGGTATTTCAATATATTACTACCACAGTATGCCCAATGTATTAATAAAAATTTTTATTATAAATGATTCAAATTTACTGTTCAAAGGCACATCATTCATGCTTGTTTTATTTATCGCAGCCCAAGTTTGGATAGTAATTCGACTTCAAACGAAAATTTGATGCGCTGTCCGACTCTATCCAGAGAATTGTATCCCATTTTCCGCGAAGTGAGATCGTTGTTACGGGCGATTTCAATGTACACAATTCTTCATGGCTGCGTTATTCGGGTCAGACAACTTCCGAAGGAAGGTATGTCTAGAGTTTTGCTGAGTTAAATCACCTGACTCAGTTAGTTGACGAGCTAACTCGGATTCCTGACGTTGCAGGTCAATCCGCCAGCACTCTAGACTTGTTTCTTACTTCTGATCCTAATAAATATACTGTCAGTGTATTATCGCCTCTAAGTACATCAGACCATTTGTCATATCTGCAAATTTCTCATGCCAAAAAACGCCAGTTAAAGTTAAAACCCCTACGAGAACTGTTTGACAATATGAGAAAGCCAACTGGGACGGTCTCAATGAATTCTTCAGGAACTCTAACTAGTCACTATACTTCCTCTATAGTGACGTGGATCCCAGTGCAGATATGATTACAAACTTAATTCTTTGCGGATGAGAAATTTTATCCCGAATATGGTAAAATCTATCAAACCAAAAGAAAACTCATGGTTTTATTTTGAGCTGTAAAGAGGTTATTAGGATCAAAAATGTAAGTTTCCGGAATTACAAAGCCAACACAATTGAGGAAAACCGGAATAAGTTCAAACAAGCTAGAAAGACTTGTAACGGACATATACGACACATTAAATTTTTGCATTACCAGAAATTACGGCAAAAAATACTACAATGTCCCAATGGTAGTACAAATTTCTGGTCATTTGTAAAAAATGTGCGTAACACTACGTCTTCGTCGGTTCCGACGCTTGTTTCCAATGACACTCCCTATGTAAGCTTGATTGATAAAGCCAATTTGCTTGCAAAACAGTTTACTGTTAATTCGATGCTGCCAGTGAGCGAAATGACTCCGCCTGTACTTGAAAGCGTTAACGATTTTATGGGACGAATCATCTTTCGCACTCGTTCAATTACTAGAGTACTTAAAAATCTTGACATTCACAAATCCGCTGACCCGTATAGTATCCCCGCTATTGTTCTGAAGAGGTGTTCTTCAACGCTGGCAAAACCATTGCGTAAGCTTTTCCATCTGTCCTATTCTGCAGGTCTCTTTTCGAGTGGATGGAAAACTGCATTTGTCCAGCCTGTCCCTAAAAAAGGCGAATCCTCCTTACCATCCAACTATCGTCCAATCGCACTAACATCCCTTCTTTCCAAGGTCATGGAAACGATGATCAATTTTCAGCTTAAAAAATATCTTGAAGAACGAAAGCTTCTTAATTGCCGGTCATTATAGCTTTCGTTGCAATAGGTCCACTGATGATCTCATGGTTCATTTCACCGAATAGTGGAACAAATCTTTACATCGTTTTGGAGAAAGTAAGATTATTGCACTTGATATTTCAAAAGCATTTGATAGAGTTTGGCATCAAGCTCTCTTATCGAAAATGCGTGCATTTGGTATTGATGAATCCTTTCTTCGTTGGGTTAGAAATTACCTTTCGGTCCGTTCAATTCAAGTGCTATTGGACGGGTTCAAATCTGATATTCACAAAATAAACGCTGGTGTGCCCCAGGGCTCCGTTTTGTCTCCGAAGCTCTTCCTCTTTTTTTATAAATAATTTTTTGTATGAAACTTCTAAGCCACTAAATTGTTTCGCAGATGACAGTACCCTCATCTTTTCATATTCTTTTTAAAATTATTATCCTTGTTCTTCAGATGTGGACTACCAACGGCAGCGTATGATAAGCGCATGAAATTCTGATCTTGACAGCATTGTTCAATGGGGAATCAAAAACCGTGTAGAATTTAATGCTTCAAAAACAAAAACCCCTAATGCCACTAATCCATGAGTGGTATACTTGCATCGAGGAGACTGAACAGCTACCAGTCCTAGGTATGTGCATTACAAACCACTGCTGTGGAGTGATCACATATTTGACATCGCCAAAAATGCTGCTAAGTGTTTAGGTTTTCTCCGACGATGCAAGAAGTTTTTTACCCCTTCTGATCTGGCTATAATTTATAAAGCCTAAAGATTCGTCCAAAACTTGAGTACAATTCCCATATTTGGGCAGGTGCTCCTTAAACCGAATTCAAAAGAGAGCTCTTAAAATAATAGGTGACCATTGTCTTACTGAAACTTTTGCATCTCTCGAGCACCGTCGTAAGGTTTCATGTCTCTCATTATTCTATCGCTACTTCCATAAGCAATGCTCTAATGAAATAGCCAGTTGCATTTCTCCCCTCAAACAATTCAACCTAATACTCGTTCATTTAGAAATGCCCATCATTTTACCCTTGAGCCCAATTTCAGTCGTACTGTTAAGTTCAGAGATTCTTTTTTTAGTCGCACTACACGAATGTGGAATGCTTTACCAGACTCAATATTTCCCACTTGTTACAATGTGCAGGCATTCAAAACCAATGTGCATCGGTATCTCCTTTCAAATCCTATCCTCCCTCCCTAATTACTCGCACTGTGTATAATCATTATAAGGGTATTCATATCCCCTTGAGTGCGCGTACAGTATAAAAAAAATGAAACCTCTTATTGGAAAACCCTTTATAAATTAAAATATATTTCTAAAGGTGATGGAACAACGTTACCCTTTGATTTGAATCATGTCTAAAGTAAATTGTTGTTTTGCTTAAAAATTATAACAAAAATTTTGGGATGTTAAAAACTTTAAAACAATTTTACTTCTGATAACCGTTCAGTATTTACATACTTGTTTTGGATCGTTTCTGAAAATATTCTACAATTATTGTTCTGACTCGAAGCTTAAATTTGTACGAATTTGTACACTTAAGTTTTGAGTACTTAACTTTATTGAAATATAAATATTAATATGTATATGGACAGGTATATTTTAAAAAGACTGCCCTAGACCTAACATAATTTTCAACTTGGTAATTAACAAACAAAAACTCGTATAAAATTTGTATATTTCGTTAAACCTATATCCGTGTCTATGGCGACGAAGTTGAAACCTAATACCTATGGATTTAATGTGAGCCATCATTTATCATAATAGAACTCAACTTCTTATCCGATTTTCCTAAAGATTATTTTTGCTCCCCGTTTTTTGAATAGAATTAGTATTTAATGTTTTGTGGACCATTAAAAAAAAATACTCAAACCCATCGAACCGATATCGTGTTTCCATGGAATTTTTGCCAAACAAAGATATTTTGCAAGGTTATAATAGGTTTATGTCTATCTATGTATATATATTTGAAGTCGTAGGTATATTAAAAGCTTCTAGAAAAGAGAAAAAGATAAAGGCCATTGATAGAATAATAATAATCTTTCTAAGCAAATGGTTTTTGACTTTTCGTTTGGTAGGGCTGATGGGTTGTAGTTGGAGTTGGATGTTTTAGAGTTGTCTTGGGAATGCAAAATCAATGGATGATTTCCATTTACCATAAAAGGACATTGGCACATGATGTCTTTTTTACATTTATATAAGTGAATGACCCTTTTTGGCATTTGTTTTATAGTGTGAGGGTCGATTGGGTCCTTTTGTTTTTCTTTTTGTATTTCTCGTTTTTAAAGAATCATTGGATGGTTTGATGTGATTGAAACTGACTTCATCCTTTTTGTGTAGGAGTGTAGGTATACCTTTAGGTAAATAGGTGAGTGTGTGTGTGTGTTTGTCTGTTCAAATGGTTTGCATGAGTAATTTTATAGCACCACGAAATTCTATATCTGGTGAGATAACCTATACAAAATGATCTTAAGGTTCTTCCAGGATGCCACTTAATGTCGTTCTTGTTAACATTATATGCGAGGCTCAAATATACATATATAGGTAGGTATATATATTAGTATATATATTCCTTTGTTTAGGTTATCGAAATAAATTTCCATCTTATTTCTTGACAGAATTTTTCTTTCTGTGCGAAATCGAATTGATATCCTTTATTTTTTTTTTCCTTTCTCTGGAAATGGTAAACGATAACGATATCTGATTTGATTTCGTCAAGCTGTCTCGTTGATTTGGTTACTTTAGATTGAAATGAAATGAGATGGAATGGAAAAATATTCATAGCCTTGTAGGCATTTTTTTCTTACATATATGTATTCAAAACATAAACAACAAAAAAATTATTATATTAGAAATGTGATCATTTTTTGAATTTTGGATAAATTATTTTTTTTACCAACATAAAAAGGACAATATAATTCGAAAGGGAAATAAGTTCATAAAATAAAGAAGTGTCACTTCTAATAATGATTTTCAGGTTAATTTTTAATATATTACATTTCAAAGTATAAAATAAGGGACAGCAAGTAAAGTTGATTTACATAAATTAAGCTCTCAATTTCAACTCAGTATAAATTAGTAATTCGTAGAAAATTCTAAAAAGTGATGTTTGTGTTATGAATTGAGTTGAAACGAGTTTTATAATTTATACATTTCTGAGAAAATAGGACTTACCTATAGATTTGAAGTATTCCTTATAAGAAATAAGAAATTTTTTGAAAATATTTTGCTATCGCACGTTTTTCGTTGATGACTACTGACTTCTTTGCTTTTATCATGGGTATCATCAAAATTAGTTTCAGGTAGGGATACAAATAATTTTCTTTTAAATTATTCTTACTCCTTCAAATGACAGCTGCTGGAAGTCGTGACTTATCCGGTTTGGGTATTAATATGGAGTACCTATAAGGGATATTAATATCGATTTTCACATTTAACTTTTGAAGTGCGTGTCGTAGACGATTCGAAGTTTCTATTTTAATTTTTGAGATTGAGGTTAAAGAACGAACAAAATAAACAAAACTAAAAACTGTTTCCATCTAAAATGTTCAATCATTTAATTTTTAATGGGAAAAAAACTCGATTTCTTTGATGGTGATATGATTTGACTAATGCTTAAAATGTCTTTACCTTGATAGTTTTGAAAACATTTTTGAGCCCATGTTACTTTCAGTTTTTTTTTTAAACAAATTTAATTGCTAAAATAGTTTTCGAGTTTTAAGTTTCTTAGAAATTTGATTTTATTAACTTCCCAAAGAAAGTTATTGTAATGAGTCCGATTTGTCAAATTGAAAATTTTGACATTTCTCGACGTTTCAGGGTCCCTAAAGTCGAAATAAAAGATTTTTAGAAAGATGTACATTCGCGACGTTTTTTCGTCGTACATAGCTCAAGAACCAGAAGAGATCGATTTCAAATAAATTTTTTTATACAGACAATAAGGTAGAAAGATGCAGAAAGGGCTCTCAAGAAAATTGCGTGGGTGTTTTTTTAATATAGCAGTTTGAAAAAAGGTGAACATTTTGGTAAACCCTAAATATCTTACGAACCAACAGCGCTAGAGACTTGAATTAGAAATATATTTTTTGAAAAATCCATTTAACGGTTTTTTTTATAAATCAAAAAAACTGAACACAAAATTTGTCACCTCCAATTTAGATATTGGCTTTATTTTACTTTTATCTTTTAAAAAATATTATTCAGTAAAATTTTGAAAAAAAATAAAAACCGAAAAAAAATTAACACGAGTTGATAAAAAATGTGTTTTGACTCAAATATATTTTCAAAAATTTGAGATAATAGCTTCTACCTAATTTTTACTTATAAGAAATATTGTTTTCAACATTAAAAAAATGTATAAAACTTGGTAAAAATTGATTTTTGACTCAAATATCTTTTTAAAAATTGTACATATCTTTCAAAAAATATTGTTGTTAACATTCAGTAACATTTTGAAAAAAATCGAATTAACAGTTTTTGTACCAAAAATTAAAAATCTAAAAGAAATTCAACAAAAGTTGGTAAAAATTGAATTTTTAATCAAATATCTTTTCAAAAATTTGAAATATTGTCTTCAAACTAATTTTATCTTATAAGAAATATTGTTTTCAACATTCGGTGAAATTTTGAAATTCCAATTGGCAGTTTTCTTTTAAAAAATAAAACTCTAAAAAAAAAAAATACTAAAACTTGGTAAAAATTTACTTTCTATTCAAATAGCTTTTCAAAAGTTCAAAATATTGGCTTCAAACTTCTTTTATTTCACAGAAAATATTGTTTTTGATATTCAGTAATTTTTATATAAAAATTCAATAGTCCGTTTTTTCATAAAAATAAAATCTACAAAAAATAGTACAAAAATTTAGTAAAAATTGATACCAGTACATATAGACAAACTTTTAAGCAAGACAATTTGACAGCCTCTTTTTATCTTGCTACATATAGGAACTATCTGGAAAGTTTTGCATTCGTGCAAAATTTCAACCATTGTGTCGATTGAGTTCAAACTTGGAATTTAAGGTTTTGAGCAGATTCGCGCTAGGCGTTTTAATTTTTTTTTTTTTTTAAGATCAAAACTAACAGTGGCCCCTATACAGTTTTTTGGGTCAAAAATCGAAAATTCGATTTTTTTCAAAAACAAACCGATAGATTTTTTTTTAATTTTCTCCAAAATTTTGTTTTTTAACTTGGCTTCTTCTAATAACAAAAACATATGCTTAAGAAAGGTACCGCTCACAGAACCATTATTTTGTTTTTCAACTTATGAATCGATTTCAATAATTTTGTTTTGAATAAGCTCGAATATTGCTTTAACAATATTTGATTATAAAAAGTGCATATCTCAAAAACGGGTTAACATTTTTTTACGAAATGCAAATGTGGATCGTATATTTACAATCACTAAACAACTGAATACCAAACATATTTTTAGAACAAAATTGAAAAAATTTATATTTAAAAAATTAATTAAAAAAAAGCCGCTCTAACGATTTCCAAACAAAACTTTTGAAAAATCAAGGAATTTTTGATTTATAATGTTGCATTTAAATTTTTGAAGGAAAACTTATTTTTCAGGTCAAATTTTGAATCTTAAAATAGTTTTTTTTTAAATTATTTTTACTGTGCATGAGCTTGAAAACAAAAAATGGAATTACATTCCAATCTTTTATCTACATTTATGCATTTGATACATATGAATGTATTTTTATAACAATAACTATTGTAAGTACCAACGATGGCCGTCCGTGTGGCACCACTGTATCGTATTAACGAATATGATATATTTAATCAACAATCTATTTTAAAGTTTCTTTCAATAAGTATTATACCTTTGTATTTATGATTTTAAAATATTATTCTTTACGAATAAGGTTGTTTCACACATATTTTACTTGACTTAACCTTTAGAAAAGAATAAATGCATAGAACAAGTTTGTTTACAATTTAAACATACATTCTTACTCTTTCTAATCTTCAGATAATTTACTTTCCATCCTGGTTCGTCTAGTATTACACTAAAATAAAGCTATTGTTTTCGTTAAGTATGCTACAAGTTTAGTTTTTTTCCTTTCCGGGATGAGCTGTCCTATGATGAGTTGTGTCTTGGGATGAATCGCGCGATTTTTTTGACAAATCAAATAGCATTTTTGTCTTTGAAGATAAACTTGTTTAACAGGTATATTTTTAAATCTTATATAGGTACTTTTAACAGACTCTTTGCATACAGGAGCAAGTTAGTGCGACCCAGTCGTGCATTTTATTTTCAATAAATTTGTATCTAATAATTAATTAAACACTATATTTTCCTTTGATGGGCATTTTTATAAAGTTTTTGAAAACTCGAAACCCCTTTAAATCTAGGTTTACCCTAAAACTATTTTTTAAGAATCTCAAAAGTTACAGTTTTCAATTCTAACATTTTGTAAATACAAGGATATATAAAATGCAGCCGCTACAAAAAAAAAACAGCTGCGGTTTGGAATATAAACACAAGGACATCACCCCTAACAGCTGCAAGTATATTTACTACGCAGATACGATAGTACCTATGCAACTGCCAGCTGAACACACGAACATTATCTATCGCAATTCGCCGTTAGAAGGTTACTGGAGTAAAGACTTTCAACGAAAAATGCTCAGTTTGAGAAAGAATAAAAATAAATTAAATATATTCGAAAAAGCGTAGTTAATTTTGTTTTATTAATAATTTGAAAGGCAGAAATGTACATAGGTAATAATGACATTTAATTTTGTAATTCATGTAAGTCTAGGACGATAATCTGTTGAATAGCTTTATTTTAGTTCTACTTTTAACAAAAAAGTGTATAACATAAGTTTTTAAGGATATACATAGATATATGTATATAAAATAAAAATTCTTAAACAAACAAAATGAATAAAATGAAATTGTTGGTTTTATGAAACGAAAGATAAAAAAGCTTCTGGATTAAAACTAGTATCA